>NC_082402.1:206465-330360 GCF_031168955.1 Gadus macrocephalus
ACGACCAGATCTCCCTGGAGGAGTTCAAGGAGGCGGCCAAGAGCGACCCGTCCATCGTGCTCCTCCTCCAGTGCGACCTGCAGAAATAGGCTCCTCCCCCCCCACCCCCCCCCCCCGCCAAACAGACTGCACCGAGAGAAGATCACGTTCCATTCAATCTGCAGCTACTTCCAACCTGAGAGCAGAAAATTAAGAGAAAAAAAACACAAAAAAAAAATACATGCTTGGACTGACCTTTCAACGATTCCGCTTCTGGTGTTTGAAACACTTTGTGTGCATGAGAATGTTGTCCGCTATTTAAAAAAAACTGACCTGAAGATTTCCACGTGATGTATTACAGTGTGCACGCGCCACTGCAGGAGTGGGGGGGGGTGGATGCAGAGGTTACGTGCACAGGGACGCACGGATTACACGTGAGCAAACACACACCCACACAAACCGAGACACACACACAAACACACCTATACATGCACACGCACACACGAAAACACAGACACAATCCCTCACCACGTATTTACATATTGCACAAATATAAATATGAGTATTTAAATAAATGAAGATAAATAAATATGATATATATTTAAATTATTTAAAGAACTACTGCCAAAATGTGAAGTGTGCAAAGTGATTTTCGATAAGGGTTTCATTCTATCGTAACACGCACGGCCACGCCCCCTGCGGGCCCCGCCCTCTGCCTACCGCTTCTCTCCCTAGTCTACTGGCTCCGCCTCCGTGTTTCATAATAGAGTGGCGAAGTCACGCCCCTTCCGGTAGAGGCCATGGGGCCTATGAGATCGAAAAATATGAATGGGTTTAGATGGAGAGAAAGTAATTATCTTCTGGTCCCAGTCTTTATATGCCCCGGGTTACACATAATGTTGTTTGTGGATTTAAATGGTAATTTTTCATGTCTTGAGTTTTACCGTTTATTGTGCAATTTTTCAGTTAAAGGCTGTAGAGAAAACACAATGAGAAAGACTACATGTCTCGTATGTGCCGTCACGCTCCCTGCGACTGGTGTGGACAAGACCAACAATCTCCCCATCGGCATAACTGAAACTCTCCACATGCAACGACTTATAATGTTTTTCACCTCTTTTTATGCTTTTATCCTAAAAAACTAACATTATCAAACCTCTTCACGAAAATGCTTAGTTTTCTTTGCATGAAAAATTATCATTTAAATCCACAAACAACATATGTGTAATCCGGGGCATATAAAGACTGGGACCAGAAAATAATCCCTTTCTCTCCATTGTAACCCATTCATATTTTTCGATCTCATCGGGGATCTACCGGAAGTGGCGTGACTTCGCCACTACACTCTCCCAACGTTATCCCTCCTAACACGATGTTTCTGATAGGCCTACTTAAAACGATATTTTACCTGAACACACCACACAACCACACACACACAACCACCACACCCACACACACAGACCGCTAAGCCTTGGTCCGACTCCTTCTCCGTTTAGAAACATGCTTGTAACTGTCCGTAACCGAAAAATGTAAACGTCGTTAATTTGCATGCATTTTGGTTCTGCCTTAAAAAGAAGAAAAAAAACGAATCTCCACTTGTTGCATCCTTCCAGTATTAAAACCGAAGACGGCAAAGCCTTATCGAAGAGTTGCGGTGACATTTTTAAAGCCCCGCAATAAAATATTTTCATGGGAGCGAGTGAGTGGAGCCGGCGTTCTGCCCGTGTTGTCGTGTGAGATGTGCGTTTGGCCAGAAAGTGGGAGCATGTTTTTTTCTGCTAGGCTAGCTTTAGTGTGATGTGATAATGTAGTTATTCGCCCCCTTCCTTGAGTGCATCCTTGCACTTGCCCATCTCACGGCACTACTTTCTGGTTGAGTAAACGTTGACAAATCTAATTTTCCCAAGAAATTATTTCCCATGGGATACAATCAATATGATGAACTTTGCGATATGGATTCGTTAAATAAGAGTTGTCCTCGTTAGTTGAATGCCTTCACAGGGAGCCAACACGACTCGTGCTGCTCATGGCGTAACTTTGCACGAGAACCCTAAAAATCGAGAAATGACTCATCTCAAAGGTAAAGGATTCAAAACGATGTTTGAAATATGATTTTGCTTATAATGTGTCCCCATTGTGCGACTCTTCAGATCTGATAGCACGACCGAAAACCATCGAGTAACTCGTTTGTGTTCAGGGAAGGGAAACAAAATGGCGGAAGAATATAAAAAGAGAAGGCTAGTTCCACCTACATCCGGGGAAAGACCTAAAGCAACGTGAAGAGTAGTTAGAAAACGCTCCCTGACCCCACGTGAAGCTTTCCCCGCTCTAGAGCTCCTCTCGCTGGCTAATCAAATCTTTTTGTACTTTTTTACTCCCTTTCTCCTACATACGCATTATGAAGTTGACTATTAACTGAAACCACCGTTCCCTTTATTTGAGTGTACGGCTGCCAACTGCATAGACCGGCGACGGACAAACGGATGTAAAAACAGTCAAATAATCTGTTTAATGACCCTGGTTGTCGAGTCTGCAGATTGTCCTTCAGAGAGCTATTCAGTAACACTTTATAATAAGGTGCCATAATAAACAGCAAACTAGTCATTACCTAACCCTTTGTTAATATTTGCTAATTGTTGCAAAAATATCTATTTGGCACAAGTTAATGTTTTTTTCATCATTAATTAAATATTAGTTGTCTGGACAACCCTAACTCAACCCTAACCAGCCACACTCTGTGGTCAGTGAAGAAAAACGATTAACTTGTGCCAAATATATATTTTAGTAACAATTAACAATGATTAACAAAGGGTTAGGTAATGACTAGTTTGCTATTTATTATGGCCCCTTATTATTAAGTGTTACCGACTATTCTCCTGGCCCTGATTGACAGCCCCACTGAGTCTCTTCCAAACACAATAGAGTGGCGAAGTCACGCCCCTTCCGGTAGGGCTCATGGGACCTATGAGATCGAAAAATATGAATGGGTGTCAATGGAGAGAAAATAATTATTTTCTGGTCCCGGTCTTTATATGCCCTGGATTACACATATGTTGTTTGTGGATTTAAAGGATAATTTTTCATGCAAAGAGTTCGACCGTTTATTGTGCAATTGTTCAGGTAAAGGCTGTAGAGAAAACACAACGAGAAAGACTACACGGCTCGTATGTGACGTCACGCTCCCTGCGACTGGCGTGGAGAAGACCGACAATCTTCCCATCGGCATAACTGAAACTCTGCACGTGCCCCGATTTATAATGGTTTTCACCTCTTTCGATGCTTTTATCCTCCCCTTGGAAAAAGCGGTGAAGTGGGGCAGAGAGATCGCCATCTCTGTGCCGAGTTCCAAGGGCGGGTGTGGTGACGTATATCATATGCGTTGAGAGCAGCGAAGAGCTGTAGTTCACAAAGCGGCCTCACATAAAACCTAAAATTATCAAACTTCTTCACGAACATTTTTAGTTTTCTTTGCATGAAAAATTATCATTTAAATCCACAAACAACATATGTGTAATCCAGGGCATATAAAGACTGGGACCAGAAAATAATTATTTTCTCTCCATTGACACCCATTCATATTTTTCGATCTCATAGGTCCCATGAGCCCTACCGGAAGGGGCGTGACTTCGCCACTCTATAAGGAAAGTATGTCAACACAAACCATTTGGACTCGTCAGGGCCTGTTGATATAGCGGTGAGGTGGGAGGATCATCGCACTGCAATGGCGCCAGCGGCGACACAGACGCACTCCCATCAGCAGTTCTTAACGACGGCTCTCCGACCACGTCTTTAACCTGAAAATCTTTATATACAATTTCAACTCTTGTTGTTCCTATTGCCGTGACGACCGAGGTACCGAACGTAAGCAGCAACCACCAGTGTTTAAGGATTATTTTGTAGCATGTATTGTCGCCCCCAATGACATGGCTGCGTTGTCCCGTGTTGTGATTTAATCTAATAAAAGATATGAACTCTATGCTCCACCGTGTGGCCTGGTCTGGTAACTGCATCCTTCTGCATGGACCCGTGTCATCAAACGGCGGTTATAAGGCAGTGTCGTCTGGTCACGATCGATTTCAAGGGCCCGATATTAGTTGTTATACGGTTAGGAAAGTAATTGGTTTAAAATTAGTTTGTTGTTCAGTGCTGTTACAGTTAAGTGTATTGGATACATTATTCTCTATTAATCTGTACAATTTAGTAGGCTAATATGTATAATATACGAGAGTTCTCTAGTGAAAGAGAGACAAATAGACAGGCAGGAAGACATGGACGTCAGGTTTATAGGAGAAACATTACACCATCACGTTGATAATAAATGAAGACAGAAGGAACTGCTACATTAAAAAAAAATGAATTTTTATTTTACAGAAATTACAATCTTTATACTGATCCAGTCCAGAATTTGATAAAAAGATTGGACTATACTTTATGTTTGAAATACATTTCAAAGAAGGTTGAGTCTTCACAGATCCAAAACTAGCACACAGGAATGATGCCGATGCCAAAAGAAAGACCAAGACAAATGAGTGTTGCTGATGTACGATCAGAGACTAAACCCAGGATAAATTAAGAGGCTAAACTCCTCATACGGACATCGACATCATAGAGAGTTTGGATTAGTATTACGGTGTCAACGTTTTCAAAACAAAATTCCATCAGTAGAAAAATCCAAAAGGAGACAGAAATGTGTCTGAATGTGAAAGACAGGTGTGGGGAGAGATAGGCTTGGCGGGGGGGGGGGGTCCAAGCAGTCCCTACTTGGGTGGGTCTGTGTTGATTCCATATTTCTCCTTCAGCAGCTTCAGCTGTTCCTCCTTCTTCTTGGTGTCCATCTTCTGGAACGCCTGGGAACAACAAACGGAACATGGAGCCAGTCAACGCTTCAGAAGATACTAATGGAGTCGTGTTCGGTGCCTATAGGTCTGAGGTTTGTGTAAACGATTAATTATATCCTTGCAAGGAAATTCCCAACCCACTAAAGTAAGCTGAAGAACTGAAGATTGTCGTATTTGGTACATTATTGTACCGACTGTCCTAATGTATGTTGGTAAATAAACCGTAGCCTCATGTCCTGCTGCCCTGTTAATAAATGTGGATATAAATATAATACACATACTATGGTCAACGTATAGGCCCTTCATCCAAGGGACATATATTATGAAGAATGGTGTGCGGATTAATACGTTTGTAAAGTCTTTGTATTTCTAACAGCTGTGGTGGCTGTAAGCCTGGGTTGAGTGTTGGCTGTAAGCCTGGGTTGAGTGTTGGCTGTAAGCCTGGGTTGAGTGTTGGCTGTAAGCCTGGGTTGAGTGTTGGCTGTAAGCCTGGGTTGAGTGTTGGCTGTAAGCCTGGGTTGAGTGTTGGCTGTAAGCCTGGGTTGAGTGTTGGCTGTAAGCCTGGGTTGAGTGTTGGCTGTAAGCCTGGGTTGAGTGTTGGCTGTAAGCCTGGGTTGAGTGTTGGCTGTAAGCCTGGGTTGAGTGTTGGCTGTAAGCCTGGGTTGAGTGTTGGCTGTAAGCCTGGGTTGAGTGTTGGCTGTAAGCAGACACAGTTGGGTGTAAGTAAGTGTAAGTTGGGTGTAAGTAAGCGAGCAGTGTAATGAAATGCAGCCCATGAGTCCGTACTCTGTTGGCGTTGTAGTAAAGCACCACCAGGTAGCGGTTGCACACGTTGAAGCCCGACAGATGGTCGCAGGCGTTCTTGGCGTCAAAGATGTCCTCATAAACCACGTAGGACGTCCCTCTGGATTCTGGGGTGTTTCCGCTGAGCGCACAGGATGTTTCAGTTAGAATGCAGCGGTGGTTACGGTAATTCGGCGTTAAACGCCATTTTGAAATGGACCCTTTAGTGACATCACACATGGGTGTGTCCAAACCAGGTGTATAATGTTGATTTCAGCCTCCCAGTTGGTACACTGGACCAAGTAGCCTGAGGTTGATCTGTCCTGTAATTCAAGTCCATAGATTGCATAACAAATTTGGTAGCATGGCTGTAATGAAGCCTTCAAGAAAAGTACTCTACATTAAGTCCCAAATCAAGATAATCACTTCCTAAAACACAGCTGATAGTTCGATATTAAAAGATTCCTGGCTATCAGTTTAAAAAAGTACAAACTTGATCTTTCCAAATTCTTATCCTTTGGAAATAGTTAAACAACTATTTGAAGACGTGTTAGCGTTCGGCATATGTGTATCCCGTCGGGGGTGCCTGAAGAGCGGCTCCTTACGTTCTGATCTGGCGGATCGGTCCATACTTCCCGAAGATGTCGTACATCTCCTCGGCTGTGATCTTGTATGGTAGGTTCCTGATGTAAAGGATTCGGTTCACCTCAGGGGGCAACCGGATCTATAGAGCGAGAGACCATTTAAGGAGATCCATTAGGAACGTACAGGTCAATGTAGAGACACGCTCAAAAGTCCAACAAGACACCTCATGATGATACAAAGCAATGTGTTCGACGGTCAGACAATTCAAAACATTTGTCAAACAGTACAGGGTTCAATGTGGTGGAAAAGTCAATATGATTTGGATTTCCCTTAAAGGGGGATTTTAAAATCCACATTTACCACCTAATATAAGGAAATGTGGGTTTTGGTTAAACTCGGCAGCCTGAAGCTATTTTAGCATTAGCTTCTCTGTTTATTTATCGTTAGCCTCGAAGCTTCAGACTCATCGTTGTTACTCTCAAAAACCCAAATTAAACGTCAGGACTCACGTTGGCTCGTTTCGCTGCCTGCATCGCCATGGTGAGTCCGTGAGATGTCGACTTTTAGATCGAAAAGAAGAGAGGAGAGGATATAAACAGCAGCGCTGCGCTGCGTTTCACTGCTGAATAGCTGCGAGGAGACGAAGTCGCATGCTGATGACGCACTTCCGGGTCTGTGGTGAACGCGTCCAGTTTCTAAATTATTTTTGAGGGTTTGACTTTATTAACACATCTTTCCATGTTAAAAACTACCGTAAAATATGTAATGTATGCATGAACGCATACAAATAAATGTGTTCCTTCAATTGTATCCACTGTTTGGACAAAGGCAATGCATTCTTTATTATTTATATGTATATCGGTTCAGTTACTTTGTATCATCCCAATAAAAAAATAAATAAAAAAAATCACTATCATATAGTTCCCTGAAAATCGCGTCCATAGTAAATCTTGAGTAGAGTGGCGATGTCACGCCCTTTCCGGTAGAGCGCATGGGCCCTATGAGATCGAAAAATATGAATGGGTTTCAATGGAGAGAAAGTAATTATTTTCTGGTCCCAGTCTTTATATGCCCCGGATTACACATAATGTTGTTTGTGGATTTAAATGATAATTTTTCATGCAAAGAAAACTAAACATTTTGGTGAAGAAGTTTGATAATGTTAGTTTTTTTCCAAGGGGAGGATAAAAGCATCAAAAGAGGTGAAAACCATTATAAGTTGGGGCACGTGGAGAGTTTCAGTTATGCCGGTGGGGAGATTGTCGGTCTTGTCCACGCCAGTCGCAGGGAGCGTGACGGCACATACGAGACATGTGCTGTGTTCGAATATAAGATAAGATAAGATAAGATACAACTTTATTAATCCCCCGTAGGAGAAATTTGTTTGTTTCAGAACAGCCCAGCAGCAATGGAAGGACACAAGAAAAAATAACAATGCAATAAATAAATACAATAAATACAAAGTGCTAATGCATAAGTAGACGCTTATAGTTAAAAATAGGGACAAAAACAAGACAAACAGAACCAACATCAAGATGGGTGATGCATATACACATATATACGCATACCTAAACACACACATGCATATGCAAACACATAGACATACACAAACACAATCATCATCAGGCACTGTTGAACAGCCTAATGGCTGCCGGCACAAAGGAGCACCTGAAGCGCTCCGTCTTGCACCTGGGGAACGTGAACCTGTGGCTGAAGGTGCTCCCCATCTGCCACAGCTCAGCATGGAGGGGATGGGAGGGGTTGCCCAGGATGGACTTGAATTTGTCCCTCATCCTCCTCTCCACCACCACCTCCAGACTGTCCAGCTCAAGTCCCACAACAGAGCTGGCTTTCCTAACCAGCTTGTTGAGTCTGTTTGACTCCCCAGCCTTGATGCCTCCTCCCCAGCACGCCCCAGCAAAGAACAGCGTGCTACCACAGACAGATAAAATGTCCTTAGCAGCCTGCCACACACATCAAACGACCTGAGCCTCCTGAGGAAGAAGAGTCTGCTCTCTCTCTGACTCTTCCGGTAGAGGGCCTCTGTGTTGTCCGACCAGTCCAGTTTATTGTTGATGTGTACTACAAGGAACTTATACGAATCCACTGTCTCAATTTCAACCCCCTGGATGGTAATAGGGGTTGGGGGCTTCTTCTTCCGGCGGAAGTCCACCACCAGCTCCTTGGTCTTGCCGATGTTGAGTTGGAGGTGGTTCTCCTCAGACCATCTGACGAAGTCCTCCACCACACCTCTGTACTCATCTTCCCTGTCCTCACTGATGCAGCCCACGATGGATGAGTCATCTGAACATTTCTGGAGATGGCAGATTCCAGAGTTGAAGCTGAAGTCAGAGGTGTAGATGGTAAAGAGGAAGGGTGAAAATACTGTTCCTTGGGGTGCTCCAGTGTTGCTCATCACCATATCCATACTATCCGTACTTACTAGCCTTGGTTGAGTACGTAGGGCGTTCCAATTCTGCGTTAATATAAGTGTACCGAAAGGACCCGGATGGTGTACTCAAAACGGTCAAATCGCGAAGTGTGGATCGATGACGTACACTTTTCGTACTCAACAGCAGCCATCTTAGCTACGTAGCGGATGAGGGCGGAGCCAGGCTGAGCCAAAGTCGGCGCATTTTCAACATAGCCTGCATTAATAGAGTCATTTTGTAGTTTTTATAGATTTTATAGATTTGTATAGCTGCTAGGCGTAAAGAGTTCACCGTTCAAATCGGGATGTTTATTGCGGGGGAGGAGCCGCGGCGGCAGTCGTGATCGTAATTTCCGGTTGGTGCACCACGGAGTACTCGATTTGGAACAACACTGACATCTGAAAATCAGCGCACTTAGTGAGTACGGATAGTGTACTACGTTTAAGTGTACTCATGGAAGTATGGATATTGGAACACAGCATTGTAGTCTTTCTCATTGTGTTTTCTCTACAGCCTTTAACTGAACAATTGCACAATAAACGGTCAAACTCTTGGCATGAAAAATTATAATTTAAATCCACAAACAACATATGTGTAATCCAGGGCATATAAAGACTGGGATCAGTCTTTATATATATATAATTATTTTCTGGTCCCAGTCTTTATATGCCCTGGATTACACATATGTTGTTTGTGGATTTAAAGGATAATTTTTCATGCAAAGAAAACTAAAAATGTTCGTGAAGAAGTTTGATAATTTTAGGTTTTATGTGAGGCCGCTTTGTGAACTACAGCTCTTCGCTGCTCTCGACGCATATGATATACGTCACCACACCCGCCCTTGGAACTCGGCACAGAGATGGCGATCTCTCTGCCCCACTTCACCGCTTTTTCCAAGGGGAGGATAAAAGCATCGAAAGAGGTGAAAACCATTATAAGTCGGGGCACGTGCAGAGTTTCAGTTATGCCGATGGGAAGATTGTCGGTCTTCTCCACGCCAGTCGCAGGGAGCGTGACGTCACATACGAGCCGTGTAGTCTTTCTCGTTGTGTTTTCTCTACAGCCTTTATCTGAACAATTGCACAATAAACGGTCGAACTCTTTGCATGAAAAATTATCCTTTAAATCCACAAACAACATATGTGTAATCCAGGGCATATAAAGACCGGGACCAGAAAATAATTATTTTCTCTCCATTGACACCCATTCATATTTTTCGATCTCATAGGTCCCATGAGCCCTACCGGAAGGGGCGTGACTTCGCCACTCTATTCAACAGCATGATGCAGATCATAAGCGCTACATCGTTTTTTTTGTTCTGAATTTTCCTGACAGTACCTTTATTTCTAAATAGAAAAAATATCTACTGCCGAAGTAAGCACTGATTCACATTTATTTTTCATGCAAGCATAAAACATTTATATTATTCATGTTTTTATAGTTAAATGAATAAATGAATTAATAAATAAATGAATAAAATAAATAAATTAATAGTACTTCTTGAACTAATACAAATATAATTATATGTGAAAGATCATGTTTAAAAGGAGCTTCGTGTTAAAAAAGTTGATTAAAACAATCGCGCGCATCGTTTCCGTTGAAGGTCAAAGTTGAGTCTCTTCGGTCAGCATCCATTTTCGGGAACGAGGGAACTGGCATCTCGCTGATCGCCAAACCGTGTGCCCGATCTCCATGTAAGTTAATGTGCTAAAACGAATGTTGAAAACGCAGAAGACGAATTAATTGACGGTTTAGTTCGACGCAGTATAACTATATTGACTTCTGACCGCCAACTTTCTGCATTTTCAGGCGCAGCGGCTCGCACCTTGGCGGACGCACTTCAGGAACCAAACTGTTAGCAACGCCGAAACTATTGCTAACGTGGTCGTTAGAGCGGTAAGAAATACCCGCGAAGTGTAATACATATGAATGGACGCAGTAAACGGATGAGTCTGGTTATTGAAAATGTTATGGTTATTTTATATTAGGTTTATATTGCCGCCACGATCGTTCGTTGACCGGGTGTTCGTCAGGACTAAGAAATAGGGGCCTTCAAAAAGATAAAAATCGTCCTGCTCCCGTGTTAGACATAAAAGGCCTTCTGTGGTAACGAACGCATCAATATTCATTTTCATGGGATTATACATTAGTTCAAACATACTAATGAATTTATTGTACATACTTATCAGACTTGTACCATACCATTCTTTTAAATGCAACGATTAGAATCAACTATTGTACACATTTCCCCTTATAATGTATTTTTACTGATCACAGATGGGGAATTCTGGTGCCACAACAGCAACTGCAAGAATAAATGGTTATCAATTCATTGAAACGATTAAACTACAAAAAATAGAGAGAAAATCATGTATAGAACTAGTTATAGAACAGGAGCTAACACGATGGGCTGCTGGTATCATGGCGCAGAAGGAATAAAGGGAGTTGTAATGAGTTTTATTTAGTATGGCTGAGCACCATGGTTTGACTAAGTCTTCTTTCCAAACAGAAAAGAACATGATGGATTGAGATATGATACAGCAATACGTTTTTATCTAAGCTGATAGTATGTATATTGTTCTTTTCTAGGTACCCAAAGTGATTTTAAATAGTGAGTGTTTGGGGGCGTCTTATGTTTTTTATATTTTTGAACTATTAAAGGAGAAATCCGGTGTAAAATGGATTTGGGCTATGTTTGGTATAACGAGTTGGAATGTTTGTTTTGGAGCAAAAAAGCGCATATAGACGCATTCTTCCGTTGACTGTTTTTAGCCGATTCTATCAAAACGCTATAAACTTGGAACGATAGGGGCATGTGTTATAGTTAATACGAAATCGCTATTTTAAACCACTTAAAAGGCTAAAAGTAGCCTGACACTTATTTGGTAGTATAATAAGGATCTTAACATATAAAACGAGGCATTGATAACTTTGTAAGTGTACAGATTAGTTATTAAAAATGACATTTTATACACAATACCATCAGTATTTCACCCGTCGACGCCATCTTGTTTATAAGGCTCAACAAATAGATTGATGAACAGAGATTGTGACATCCGTCAGCAACACGCAAGCTCTGTTTGCCAATCTACTTATCGAGTCTTTTTAATAAACAATCTGTACAATTGTAAAGTTATCAATGCCTCGTTTTATAATAATATAATAATGATACATTTAATTTAGAGGCGCCTTTCAAGACACCCAAGGTCACCTTACAGAGCATATAGTCATCATAAATCGTTTAAAAAAACAAGACATTGTGGGGAAAAAATAAATCAAATATAAAAAAAAAAAAATAAAAAAAGACAAAACAAACAAACAATCAAAACAGTGATCAGTTAGACGTTGTGTGCGAGTTTGAACAGGTGAGTTTTGAGTTGTGACTTGAAGGTTGTAATGGTGTCTGACTGTTTTATGTGTGGGGGGAGGGAGTTCCAGAGCCTGGGTGCTGAACAGCTGAATTACCGGGCACCCTTTGAGTCGTGATGTGGGGATACATAGTAGTCCAGCAGAGGTTGAGCGGAGGGAGCGGGAGGGAGTGTATTCTTGGAGGAGGTCGCAGAGGTAACTGGGGGCTAGGTTGTGGAGAGCTTATATGTTATCTTGTATGTTAAGACCCTCATTATACAACCAAAGAAGTGTCAGGCTACTTCTAGCCTTTTAAGTGGTATAAAATAGCAATTTCGTTTTTACCATAACAGATGCCCCCATCGTTCCAAGTTCATAGCGTTATGGTAGAATCTGCTAAAAACAGTTACCTTTTAGAATCCGTCTATACATGCTTCTTTGCTCCCAAACGAACATTCCAACTCGTTATCATACTAAACATATCGTAGATCCATTGTACACCGTATTTCTCGTTTAACATGCAACCTCCTGTTTTCAAGACACTCATTTAGTGTCGAGGCGCAAACAACAATGCCAGTTTTATTATAAAGGGTTTATAGGCAAAGCCACAATATGGGGATACTTGCAGATAGGGCTGGGCGATTCATCGAATTTTGATTTCAGCGTCAAACCATCACAAAATTAACATAATCGAGTTTTGGACAGCTCTGTATATTATTTTAGATTGGAATTTTGTGACCATTTTGTGTATATTTTAAGGCGGAATTTCAAAGTTCTCAGTTACAAAGTTCTTTTTTGGGAGAAACATGCTGGATAAATACAACATGTTTTCCAACTCAAAAATAATCGTTTGAATAATCGTGATTTCAATATTGACAAATAATCGTGATTATGATTTTTCCCATAATTAAGCCGCCCTACTTACAGATGGGTATTATGTTTATTATAACAATCGAATTAACAGGAAATATAGGTTTAATATGCAGGCGTTTTCTTACATATCAATCATGGGAAGAGAATGATTATGGTCATCAAGGAAGTGACAGCGTCTGGGCCCCCGGGCAATTAGTTATAGTTACTCACTACTTGTTCCAAAAAGTAACTGAGTTAGTAACTGAATTACTCTTTAATAAAAGTAACTAGTTACCAGGGAAAGTAACTTTTTGCGTTACTTTAAAAAAAAGAAAGTTGCTTTATGTGAAAGATTTGGATTTTTCTGAGCAGTTTTCACTTGGCCTTAATGTGTTAAATGGTTGAACTGCCGATTCAAGGCCCTGATATGCTTCCAACTGAGGCCCCGTCCACACTAACCCGGGTAAATCAACAAATGCATCAATATTCATCCGTTTAGTCCTTCCGTCCAAACTAAAACAGAATTCCGACACTGAAAACGATGCTGAGGTGGATAAATGTGAAAACGCTTGGCTCGCGTTGTAGTGTGGACAGACGGAGGCTTTCAGAAACGATGATGTTCGATTGCCATGACACTGCCACAAGCTTGCGCTATAGAAGCTCATCAAAAGAATCGCAGGTGAAATGCAAATGAGGATCTCTCTGTATATTGCACTCATTTATCTCCAGAAACAACTCGACATATTGAGTCAAACATATTCGTTGCTCCAACGCCGGAGGCGAGCGCTGTACTTAATGTTCTTAAGTGATGGTAAAACAAAACGAAAGACGACAGTTCAAACCATAGCCTGCGTTTCTGGACAAGACCGGGTCGAAAATGATTAACCAGCTGATCAACTGTAAATATCATCTGATCGCGCGCCTGTAATCTAAACCGAGAGGCGTGGTGGAGTTACGAAACCATGAAAACAACTGTTTATCAAAATAATTTCAGTGGAACGTGGATGCAAAACATTCTGAAAACGATATGAAAACGATAGTGTGGACGGAGATCATTTTCATTGCGGATGTGCGTTTTTACATTTACCCGGGTTAGTGTGGATGGGGCCTGGATTTAAATTTGCTTGGTTGCAAAGGCTGTGGAAGATCTGCCAGATACTACCGAAAAATGCCAACTTTTCATCGGATTGATCCGCACTCGCCATTTCTGCTGCTTCATCGAATCGGTTTGGTGTGTGCGTTTGCGTGTGTGTGGCGTGCGTGTCCTGCCTTGTGTGTAAAAACACTGGCTCCGATTGGCTACCATGATGCATGACTCTGCCTTAGCCAATCATAATCGCTTATCTCGTTGTTAATCCACCCGGTCTCCTCACTAGCAGTTTGTGTTTGGAGCCAGGACTGCGTTCGGATTACAGAGTTTATTCAATCAATTCATAGTAACGCACTGCATTTTTCGTACAGTAACGGTGTTGTAACGACGGAAATAGTAATTAGTTACGTAACGCCGTTCTTTTAAACTGCCTTATTACCAACACTGATTAATAATATTTTGACCATTTAATAAATGCCTTCAGTAAAACCTGGATTAGATTTCGCGGGTTTGTTTACCGGCGTTGCTATGGTTACTGGTCTCTAATAAAGTTTCTAATAAATCGCTGTCTAATCAATACTTAATACACAGCCTCTTCCGTGGTCATTACAATATTATGAATAGACTGCTCTGTAAAAAATAATAATAATTATACCAGATACATTTTCAGTCGCACCGGTGCGCCAAAATAAAATATTTGGTCGCACTACCCCGAATTCTAGGCGCATGTGCGCCCAAATTAGGCGCACTCTGGAGCCCTGGATTGTATTCAACACAAAGATGCAAATTAACACCGCAGGAATAAATTAAGCTCTGTGATCTAGTGATCTCGTCATATTTGTCTAACCATCCAATATCTTTGAAATTCCCCTCGGTTTTCGTCTGTTATGGTTGGATTAAGCCTTTGGCTATTGATGTATGCTATAATGTCTCATCAACATGCTTCCGTAACCCAGTTACCGCAGTGCACTATTAATATTACTGTACTATTTATGTGGAAAAACCCAAACCCCCCAAAAATGCAAATTTCAGATCATAATAATATTACTACTTTCTGGCTATTTTATTGTTTTAATACTCGGTGTGGACTAATTCTGCACTGTCATGTGACTGTCAAATTTCAGACACATCCGCTGAACATGTGAGCTGTATATCTGAAGAGCTTTAAACGGATCAAAAACAAATTCTGGAAAAAGACCCAAAATGTCTTCAATACCTGGACTTCCGCCGGTGGGATCGGACGTTACTGTTCTGGTAACTCGTGTCAATTTGAACGCCAACTGTGTGCTTGTAGAGTTATGGGCCAACTTCAACAAAGAAAGGGAAGCAGAATATAAGTGCATGGAAAGGTCCATTCAGTATCCCGGTGAACTGTTTCGAGAGCAGGACGGAGATCCTGGAGACCATTGCTTGGCCTGTGTCGATGATACCTGGTCCCGAACACGCATAGTATCGAGAAATGGCAATAATTACACAGTGTTCCTCATTGACAAGGGTTGGATACATGGGGCCACCACAAACTTGTTGGCATGGGGCAAGAAAGACTACTTTCTCTTGCCACCCGAGGTTGAATTCTGTGTGCTGTCCAATATCCTGCCGCTCTCCCCTGACAACAGGTGGTCTCCAATGGCTCTGCAGTTTCTTGATTCACTCTCTGGGATAACAGTGAGGGCATTGGTTCAAAATGTGCTTGTTCCACAGAGAACCTTTCTCTTGCACATTGCATGCATATCGAAGCAAATGCACGAGATGGGGTTTGCCAAATGTTTGTCTCCTCCTGAGTTCAACGACTATGTGCTCAAGTCGGTGCATTCTGACAACAGAATAGCACTTTCCCCAGGGCCCCCTCAGCAGTCCACAGCGGACAGGGGTGAGCCTTTTGACCAACAGCAGTCCTTCATGTATGTCGAGCTGCCCATAGGGATTGTGGAGACGGTCATCATCACCGAGGTGACCAGCCCACTGCGGGTGTTCTGCCAGCTCAAAGTTTGCTCGCAGGAACTAAAGAAACTCTCGGAGAAATTAACAAAGCATTACGAAGGCCGGACCTCCAGCTCCACTGGCCCTGATACGCTTGGATCTCCGTGTGCAGCGAGAGGAAATGACGGGAAGTGGTACCGGTCGGTCGTGCGGCAGATCCTTCCGGCCAACAACGCTGTGGAAGTGTTCAATGTCGACTCTGGAAAGAAACAGTTTGTTCTCGTGGACAATGTAAAACCGCTGGCGGCCGAGTTTTTCAGAATGCCGGTCATGACCTACATCACCTCCCTCCACGGCATCATCGACAAAGGGGTGGGCTGGACGGCCGGCCAAATCGACCAACTCCGGTCCCTTCTGCTGTGCCAAACCGTGGTCGCCAGATTCGAGTACCACAGCCTCTCGGAAGGCGTTCATTATGTCACGCTGTACGGCCAAGACAATAAAAACCTGAACACCTTGTTTGGCTCCACTGAGCGTTGCCTGCTGGAAAGCGAGAAGCTGCTTGTGGATTATGTTGGGGACGGCCCTTTGTGTAAGACCGGTGATCAAGCTCCACATGAAGGTCAAGGAGATGCCCAGAGCTCTCCCAAGGCTGTGAAGCTCGTCGGAAGAAAGACACCCAAAGAACAAATACCGGTGGAAGATCTTCCTCTCGGTTCTTCCCTTGTTGTGGTGGTCCTCCGTGTCTCTTCGCCGTCCGAGTTTTGGATTCAGACACAGAAATATGCCATCGAATTTGATCATCTGATGGCTGGCATTTCTGACCTGGACAGGGATCCGGTCAACCCAACTGTTGGCTCCTACTGTGCAGCTAGGCTACAAGATGGCCTTATGTACAGATCAAGGGTAGTTGAAGTGAGGGAAACCAAAATCAAAGTTTTCTTGGTTGATTATGGAAAAACAGAAGTTGTTGACCAGGGAAGCATCTGCTTTCTTCCAAACAAGTTCAGAGAGCTCCCTCAACTTGCATTACAATGTAAGCTTGCAGGCGTCAAGCCAAGAAACGAGAGGTGGACCCGCACAGAGGTCGACTTTTTCACAAGATCGGTTACAGATAAACTCCTGCACAGCCGGGTGGTCACCCAGTATGACGGTGGCTATGGTGTCCGACTGACGGACTCTGTAGCACATGGAGAAAAAGACGTGGGCAAGCTAATGTGCAGTTATGACATTGCAGTGCAGGATGATGCACAGAGTGAAGATGGGTACAAAGTCGCCTCTCCACATGCCATGACTACCCTGGCACCAAACCGTGGTGCCGCGCCATTGGTTGTCAAGGACTCTATCTCAGATTGTCAACCTCAAAACCCTGTTGATCTCAACAACAATGAGGGCCGACCTGCTACACTCGGTGAGCAAAGGTTTGCAATCGGAAGCACCCTTGAGGTCAACGTATCTTGCATTGAAAGCCCAAATGATTTCTGGTGCCAGTTGACTCGAAACATGACTTTTCTCAGACTGCTCATGCAGGACTTGCAGACCTACTACGCTGAGAGTCAGTTCTCTCCCTTTGCGGAAAAGTTATGCGTCGCTCGCCATCCTGACGATGGAATGTGGTACCGGGCCATTGTAATCCACAGGCATGTGACACGCCATGTCAATGTGCTGTTTGTGGACTTTGGAAAGACGAAGGCAGCTGTCCCCCTGTGCAACCTGAGGAAGATATGCCCAGCATTTCTGAAACTCAAGGGACAAGCTTTCCGCTGTTCTCTTTACAATCCTGAGGAACCATTGCCGCCTATTAAAGATTGGAACCAGGAGGCAAGGGCACAGTTCAAGGAATTTGTCGAGACTGCTGTGTCCAAGCATGTGGATTTAAAATGCACTGTGTACGCAACCATGTACAGTGAACAGAAGGTTCTGCATAACATTGTGGATCTGGAAACGCCTTTTGAAAGTGTTTGCACTCGTATGCTCCAGCTGTCAAAAAGCACGCCTCCAAAGAAGATTCCTGCGCCGTTGATTCGACTGGACACGTACTGTTACTCTGCACACAACATCAAAATGGGGACGGAGGAGATGATGACGGTAACATCTGTGGATAGCGCAAATCAGTTCTACTGCCAGCTGGACCGCAACTTTGATGTGGTGGAAGACCTCACAGTGAAGCTGCAGAGCTTGTGTGAACGACTAAAAAACGCTAAACTCCCCACATTGTTTGGAACGGTGTGCTTTGCAAAGTATCCCGATGGACACTGGTATAGAGGACTGATCAAGGCCACAAAGCCATCCATTCGTGTCTTCTTTGTAGATTATGGTGACACTCTCGAGGTGGACAAAGCGGGCATACTCCCTGTTCCTATGGAGGCTACTGAGATCATGATGGTGCCGGTGCAAGCGATCGAGTGTGGTCTCGCCGACGTCCCCGCCAATGTTCAAAGCGAGGTTAACAGCTGGTTTAAGACGAAAGCCACAGATGGTTCATTCAGAGGATTGGTTGTAGCCAAAGAACCATGCGGCAAACTCCTTGTTGAACTGTATGACGAAACAAGCCAAGTCAACTCTGAGATCAGAAAAACCTTCCTGACTGCCCTCCCAAAAGGTGTCCCAGAGTTGAAGGATAACACTCAGGCTCCAAAGAGAAAACCGTGTTCGGACCCAAAACCAGTGCCTCACCTTGAGAATGATGTTAAAGTATCAAGAGCAACCTCTTGGTCTGAAAACAGGCACTCGCAGCGACTCAATGAGAAGTCCAATCCCCTGACACAGGATCGCTACAAAACGCCACACCAAAGGAACATGGCCAGCCGGATAGAGGCGGGGCAACAGTGGACCGACCAAGTGGACACCCAACCAATAGAACAATATGTCCCTGAACAACGGCAACAGCGTTCTGTATCTCATCTACATTGCACAGAATCCCAGCAAAGTAAAGTGGTCTTGGAGCCTAAAAAGCCGGCCCCCAAGCAGTCAGAGAAACCAAGGACTTTGGATGTGAAAGTGGAACCTCTTCGGTATCTCCTACCTAATTTCTCCGAGGGGCAGAAATTGGAGGCCTATGTCGCAACCATTAAAGGGCCTCATACCTTCTGGTGTCAGCCTGCAGACGGTGAAGAGCTCGATAGAATCACCCATGCCGTTTCAGAGCTGGGAAACGCCGAACACAAGCCTCTTGATCCGAAGCTGCTCTCACACGGCAGAGCGTGTGTCGCCCTTTTCACAGACGAGCAGTGGTATCGAGCAGAGGTCCGCAGCCTGGATGGCAGCAAACTCTCTGCTCACTTCGTGGACTACGGAAACGACTCGCAAGTCAACATTAAAGATGTGAGGGAAATTACCTCTGAGCTCGTCAAGATTAAAGCGCAGGCGTTTCTGTGCGAGCTTGACGGGTTTGATGATGCAAATGGCTCCTGGACAGAGGGGGCAGTTGAACACATAGCGGAGCTCATGACGGACAAGTTGTTGGAGTTGACCGTTGTGAAGGTACTGGGGGAAGACGAGGGCAAATTCAAGTGCATTGTTCAGGTGTTGTGTGAAGGCAATAAGATTAATGCCACGGCAAGATCATACTGGAGAAGCTCCCGAACTGAAAATAACATTGATTCCACGGAACTATCGGCTGTGCACCCAACATTACTGCCCTGCGATTCTGCTGTCCAAGACACGGCGATGCCACAGTCCAAGAGTGAAGCAGAAGAACCTGAGCATCACACCATGGAGAAGGAATCTCCAAGAGACCCTCCAGATGAACAGCACACCGTTGGCTCTGAGAAGTCTGAGGAGCCTAGCATACTTTCTGAGGTGGCTATGGTGTCAGAACTGACTTCGGAAAGCCTGGATCAAACCACTCATTCACCGCAATCGGACTCTGTCGGTGATGAAGAGGTCCCCGTTTTATGTGAAGCTCAACCTGGAGATGGAGCCGCCCGACTATCGGATAAGGATGAAGCATGTCAACCGGAGTCGTTGAGCACAGACGACAGCGTGATCAAACCGGACCAGGACTGCCAACGTGATGACCCTCAAGTTGATGACAAGGGTTCAGGTCCTGATCAAGACGGCCTAGAAGATACTCCGGCAACTCTGGAACTGGATTTGGATTCTGGTGAGTCACACAGTTCAGTTCTATTAAGATTCTCCATTCTAAAAGCTTCTTCATGCATTCTGTTCTCTGGATCATAAATGTTTTCTCATCTTTGGTGTGTCTGCAGAGTTTGGTGGACTGAGAGTGGCAGAAGCTCTGCCGGTGGGGGCCATGTGTATCATCCGGTCACAGACGAGCCAGCGATGGTGTCGAGCAATAATCCTGAAAAACCTACCGGACCACACGTTGGTAAGGGAACGCATGGAAACAATTCACATGGAATTTAACCACGGCTGGATGGTTATTCTAAATGATTCAGTCAATCATTCAGTTTTTGTTTTTGTTGTGCTGATTAACATGAGGGCATTGATTGGGAAAAACAAGTCTATTTCAACTACAATAAAAACTACATGTTTCTTTGCCATGTGGAAGTAAACCTGTCCCTTGAACGTCAGGTTGTGTTGATCGATGAGGAGAGGGAGATGCTCGTCCGTCCAGACGCTGTATTTGAGTCGGTGGTGCCGCGAGCGGATCAGGTTAGGGACACCAAGCGCACGGATCCCATCCGCCTTTCCAAACGTCTGGCTTGGGCCAACCAGGATGGCTCGTCCAGACCCTCACACTGGGCTATGTTCTTGTCTCCCCAGCTGGATGCAAACAACAACCAGTGCAGCGACCCCCACAGTGTCCCATTCCCAACCCAACTCCTGGCTGGTGAGGACAGCATGGCCCCCCGACCGCACAGTGCAGCACATCTGTTTATTTAGGTCTAGTTTAGTGGCAGATGTGTTTTATCCAGTGTTTCTTGCAGTGCATTCAGACACACTGTTGAGGTGCAGGCCAAGGTAAAAGGACTGTCCAGCCACTGTTTGCCATTGGTTGGACTCCTAAGTGTTGCATCTACGCAAGCCTAGACTTAATGGTGTGTGTTTTCTCTACCTGGGTGGGTTCTCTACCTTTTCTAGGTGAACTGAGTGACGACAGCGAGGGAACACTGGTGGGAGTGGAAGAAATGGTAATGATTTACATGTAAATAAAGTACACAACAAATCTGAAATGTGTAAATCATACACGTTTCATATTTAAGACGATGTATAGTGATGGGGCTGGTGATGTTGGGCTCCACACAGCTAAAGACTACTCAGTCATATTTTGAGGCTCTTCTTCCATGTTCTTTATTCATAAGACTTCGCGGGAGGACGGGGACTTGGAGACGTCCCTCAGCGAAGGCACCCCACCCAGAATGGATGGGCCACTACCTGTGAGTCCTAAACCGTCCTGCAATATACAACATGTATAGCACTGACCATTACAGAACCTTCATTAAATACCTTTTAGTAATACAACCTTTATTATTATTAAATGTCTACTTCCATGTGCTCCAATCCCATGCTATACAACGTGTATCATCCTATATGAGGCAGCAGGGGGCTCAGGAGGCAGAGCGGGTTGCTAGTTTGATCCCCTAACCGAGTGCTGAGGTGTCACTGAGCAGTCACTGAGCAAGCACCCCACCCATGGATTAAAGTTCTCCGTCGCTACGACGGATTTCCGTCATTTGGAGTTCACAGAGGCCACTTCACATCTCCGATAACGTCGGGACAAATTTACAAACAGGCGTCATTTGGATAAACTAATCGCATATTAAGGATCTAAATAGGTACTTTCTCGCATAAAAAAATATTAAAACTTAAGAAAGTGATGTATTAACAGCACTGAAGCGAGAATTAAAACAGCTTTTAGCAGCTTTACCGCTACCGCTGCCGCGAAATGCATTCTGGGAAACTTGCATACTGTATACTGCGGTGCAGTCGGTCTGCTGTATACTGCATACTGAATCCCACATTCAGTATGCAGTATACAGTACATACTGCGCAGTATGTAGTCGGCAGTACGGTAGTATGCAGTTTCGAACATGGACATACACGCGTGTATTATGTCGTCATACGTCAACGCCGGTAAAATTGTCAAATTATATAGTGAGTATTTAAAAGGTCTACCGTTAAAATTGACTGAAAACACAAGCATTTTAATGTACATCCCGATTATATATTAAATATATATTAAATATATTATATACAAATGTATATATATACACACCATTTTCGCGCCACATCTTACGTCTCTTTGTTGTGTTAGTGTTGAGTGTCAGAGTGAAAGTTAAGCTAGTATGAACTCCCTTATAATGATTGACGGCTCTGATGTATCGGATATTGATAAAACACAAAAAAATAAATGGAGATGGGCATGGCTGACGGAAACGGGGAACGATGGCAAGCCTTACGGTTCATGGTGCAAAAAAATATGAGACAAGCTTTGCAAAAAAAAAATCTTAAGGTGCGGCCACACCAGACGCGTATCGCGTACTTTTTACGCGAGATACGCGCGTATAATGTTGCTTGACCATTTTGTGTAAAAAATGGTCGCATACGCGCAATACGCGCTATACCTGTCCCTGAGTGACTTCCACCTCCTGTCCACTGACAAGAACATATATACATATTAAGTTGTGTAACCTGACAAGCGGGACAGTCTGTTGTAGTAGTATCACTTAATATTACTGCTAACTGGTGCTACCGCTAACCGGCGCTAACTTTTTTCATAGTAGAACACAACCGATAGCTGAAGCCAAGCAAAATACACACACACATTATTCACTGATCTTACCAGGAACGCCAATATCCTCTGCCACGTCGACCCACGCCCTCTCTGTTTTGTTCCTGTCCCTGTACGACACCATCGTGGTGTCGTACAGGACAGGACGGCCGCACACGGCGACGATGATATTTTGATCCACCTCCATTTCTGTTTGTGTAGTGTCTGTAGTGTTGATCAGCAGAGAAATAGTCCGCCAAGACGTTGAGGTTGCTTAGTAACCAGAGACTCTGTCCATGCAAGTGAACGGAGCGTTCCCTCTTCGTCATAACTATCAAACCAAACATCCTTCACATTCACCGAGCGAACATTATGAAAGTAAAATGCACATTTCTCGCTAGAAATGTTTCCATAAAAGCATTTAATGGCGTAACTATGTTACTATTTCCACCCAGAATAAAGAAAGATGTCGGCCGTATGCTTCTGTCCAAGCTCACTACTCTCTGCCAGTGACGTCGGGTCAAGCTCAACGCTGATTGGGCAATACGGCTAATCGTCATGCGTATGAGCGTAAAAAGTTAAATTTTTTGAACTCTTGAAATGTACGCGATATACGCACTTTACGCGCGTATAGCGCGCGTACATATACGCGCCTCATACGCGCGTACAATGTTGCTTATACGCATATTACGCATAATACGCGCGTAAACCAATGGTTCCCTATGGAAAAAATGGCGATTTCATACGCGAAGTACGCGAAATACGCGTCTGGTGTGGCCGCACCTTTAGAGTCTAATTGAAAAGACAACAAAAAAATTGCAATAGATGCAAAAGAACAGCTGTTTAAAATCCTCCTCCTGTAAAACAGTATTGGTCGAGCATTTAAACGTGATGGCTGCATTTGGTGCTGACGTCTTATACATTTGTATTTCTTAAGCAGGTGTCAAGTAACCTAACCTGGAACATGTTTCACACACTGCACGTGACTTGGCTGTAGCGCGAATAAAATTTCAGTCAGAAGATATTTTTTCACTTTAATCCCTGACCCCACCCTAACTGCTCCCAACGAGCTGGCTGTCGCCTTACATGGTTGACTGTCGCCTTACATGGTTTAATCCCTGACCCCACCCCAACTGCTCCCAACGAGCTGGCTGTCGCCTTACATGGTTGACTGTCGCCTTACATGGTTTAATCCCTGACCCCACCCTAACTGCTCCCAACGAGCTGGCTGTCGCCTTACATGGTTGACTGTCGCCTTACATGGTTTAATCCCTGACCCCACCCTAACTGCTCCCAACGAGCTGGCTGTCGCCTTACATGGTTGGCTGCCGTCGGTGTGTGAGTGGGTGAACTATAAAGAGCTGTGTGTGGCAACTGGTTAGAAGGCGCTGTATGAATATATTCCATTCACCATATGCATTCTCACTGTTGGTTTGTATTCCATATTGTGAAAGGGCCTTTTTAACCACAGATACTCTAGGGTCTGTAGCATATAACCGCGTTGTCTGATTACAGCTTAATTAATTTTTCACGATTTACCAGCTCTCCTTTTGAAGACTAATCGCCGCGCCATTCGTTTCAATGGGAATCGCGACGGTCAATACTTTCAACATAAAGGGTACATATTTGTAATTTGAAATTCATCCCAGGCTTTATACCACATATATTATAGGGTCTATAGCAGGGGTATTCAACAGAAATTCAAATAGATCCAGTTAGAGGAAATGTCCTCAAGCAAAGGTCCGGAACATCATAATGTCTAACTTACGTTATGATTCAGAGTGATATTGAAGTAGCTTAGTAGTTGTATCAACGTCTGCATGGAATCAACAACTGACTGTCAGATCAATATGGAAGAACAATTCAAAAACATTTAGACAATATTTATTGTCACAATTATACAGATAACACTGAAGATGTATTATTTAAGGAGGTTCTACTGACTCCACTGAAACTAATCTCTTCAAGGAAATGAAGGGCTGCATTTAAAATCAAAATGGTGAAAATTCACAGGTAATGGTGGGTTAACATTTCAATTTTCTTTGTGGCTGATTCTGACATGGGCATTTGGTTTATTTTCTCTCAAAGCTCTTTCTGTTTCCCCTCAAGTAAGGTTTCAGCTACTGCACTCATGCACTCCTTGACAACCCCTCCATCAGTAGAAGGCTTTTTGTGTTGACCCAAAATCCAAGTGACTGAGGGAACATTCATTAGCACGTCATTGGGCAGTGAATGAATGGGTCAAGATCCCGGTGGATTGTTCATATTGGGCTCTGAGACTGCTTATTTTCTGTGACCGCAGAGACTTGAGTGGGTATGTTTGGTGAAAAACGTTGTGCTTCGTCTGTGAGCATATGAGATCTGTGGCCATGACGTGGCCATGCTATCATTGACACAGATGCAAGTTTGATGCCAACATATTCCAGTTTCCTAAATTCAGCTGGAAAATCGCAAAGGGAGGAGACATAAGGGATTGATGGACAGCCTGCAGCCAATCAGAATCGAGTGTTCCGAAATATACAAGTGGCGTATTGATCTACTATTTGATGACGCTGTGATCCGTCAGCAGCAAATAGAACCGACAAGTCAACGGGCAAGCTGCCGGGTTAATGCCCTCCTCCCAGCCAATCACACTCAAGCATTCTTATACCAAGTAGAATCATTGATATTATGACATCTTTATTTAACTTTTGAATTGTAACAGAAAAATAAATACGAATCTTAATGATCTCCAGTCAGTAACGTGAACGGTAAAAAAAAAGATATAAAAAATACACAAAATACACTGAAACATTCTAGATTTGCATGTGGCGTTCTATTACACTGCAATGCCGGTTTGAATTGGATCATCGTTGAGCCCTACTTGGTGCTGCAGCAGTGGGGTTCAGCCCAGCCCTAGTGGGGTTCAGCCAGCCTGACCTGGGGTTCTGCCAGCCTGACCTGGGGTTCTGCAGCAGTGGGGTTCAGCCAGCCTGACCTGGGGTTCTGCAGCAGTGGGGTTCAGCCAGCCTGACCTGGGGTTCTGCAGCAGTGGGGTCCAGCCAGCCTGACCTGGGGTTCTGCCAGCCTGACCTGGGGTTCTGCAGCAGTGGGGTTCAGCCAGCCTGACCTGGGGTTCTGCAGCAGTGGGGTTCAGCCAGCCTGACCTGGGGTTCTGCAGCAGTGGGGTTCAGCCAGCCTGACCTGGGGTTCAGCCAGCCTGACCTGGGGTTCTGCAGCAGTGGGGTTCAGCCAGCCTGACCTGGGGTTCTGCCAGCCTGACCTGGGGTTCTGCAGCAGTGGGGTTCAGCCAGCCTGACCTGGGGTTCTGCAGCAGTGGGGTTCAGCCAGCCTGACCTGGGGTTCTGCAGCAGTGGGGTTCAGCCAGCCTGACCTGGGGTTCAGCCAGCCTGACCTGGGGTTCTGCTTGTCCTGTAGGTGCAGGACAACGGGGCGCCTTCAGCCCCCTGCGGGCCTTCACAGCCCGGCACTGGTGAGTGATCCCTCCCCCAGGCTGAACATACGGCGATACAACCATTCCTCTGAGGTCGGGTACATGTTTACCATTATAGTCAGGAAGCAAACCAATGCTGGTTTCAGGGATTCACTGTCCTGCAGGGAACGATGCAGGGGCTGTTCCCTCACAGTCCCCTAGGTGGCGGCAAAGGCCTGACCCCAGAAATATGATCATCCGTTAATCTGTTTGTGGTGTAATGTAAATGACACATGTCTTTATAAACTAAAATGGATGTAATTATAAATAACGGACAACGGATCGGCTTTAGCCAGAATGACCATAAGCGTGAATGCTAACCGTGTGTGTCTTGGTTTGTGGTGTTTCAGCGGCTCCTGACGAGCTGCTGGGCACTGTGGAGGAGGTGGTGCATCCCTCTTCAGAGGAGGTGGTGCCCTGTACCCGGGAGGAGGTGGTGCCCTGTACCCGGGAGGAGGTGGTGCCCTGTACCCGGGAGGAGGTGGTGCCCTGTACCCGGGAGGAGGTGGTGAATCCCTCTTCAGAGGAGGTGCAGCAGAGGTCTACACAGGCGCTGAGCTGTCCTACAGAGAAGGAGGTGCAGCTGCCTCTTACAGACGCGGTGCTGATGCCCTCGACCAAGGAGGAGGTGCAGGTCAATCCATTAGCAGAGGAGGTGCCTTTGCCCTTTTCAGATGACGAGGAGGGGCTCCTTCCCTCCAGACTGGAGGGGCCTCCCCTGGCGGAGGAGGTGGTGGTGTCTCCTCCGGATGAGGTGAGTCTTCATTGGTATGACCCTCAGGCCTTTTTACGAGGCCCCAGCCTGTGAATGGTCCTGATGATGTGTCTCCTTTGGCAGACGGTGATGGAACAGGGACCTTCTCCGCGTGTGGGAGAACCTCGAGGTTTGTTCATCTTGGACAGCGCACCTCCGCATTGAACCCATACGTGACGGTGGTTATTCTCCTCCTGTTCGAGCAGTACCACTCGGAGAAGGCCTCCCCAAGGGTGCAGGTGGACGAGGCCTTTGTGATCAAACCAGGTGGCCTTGTCCACCTGGGCGGTTTTCCTCACGTTACTCCTAATTTATCATAATAACTTTTTTGGCGTACGTAGTTTTGAAACTCAAGGACTTCTCACAGCGCAGTAAAATAAGTCAGAAAACAGACTAAGCACACAGGAATGAATAAATATAATCCTAAACGTTACCAGGCTTAAATGCTTCTTGGGTTCAGCCAACCCAACCACTAGCAGTTAGTAGAGTAGGGTAGTTCAACGATAGTTCGCCATTGTGTGTGTACTGTTTTTCTCATTTGTTGTTTTGCGTTTGTCTCCATAGCAACAGCGGTGGCAGCCGGCAGGGAGCTGGCAGGAGACGAACGTCCAACAGAAGGACGTCCTCTGCAGGGGGCGGGAGCTAGAGGTCAGTTACTGACGCGCCGCCCTCTGGTGGCGGGGAGGGCCTGCCAATCAGACGTGACTATTGAGGCTCATAGTGCTGTTGTAGTATAGGAGGGTAGAAGTGCCCGTTGTGGACCCTCTTCAGAGGGCGCTCCCTGCTCCATCAAAGGAGAAGACTTGTACTAGTCTCATGAAGAACCCCTTGTTAAGATGTCTCCTCTGGGGAAAGTCTCTTGATATGGAAGGATGGCGCTCCCTGTCCATGCCAAGATATCTAACGCGTCCTATAGAAGCTATGTCTATTAGTTTAGGAATAAAACAGATGTTTGCACACCGGGGTACTAGGAAGGGCAGATAAGGTTTCCGTCCCCAGTCTGTTTGACACTGAACCTGTTTCTCCGAGAAGGTCCGACCATGCTCCACCGTGCTATTCTGAACTTCTTCTGGTGGACAGGACTCTCCTCTGGACCGGTACCTGTGGACGAAGAGCAGGGGACCCCGGAGATTCAACCAATCGCAGCCCCACGGCGGGACGCGGTGAGTCACTACGGTCCCCCAGGGTTCACTCCTAACAGGACCCCCTCCCCCCGGCCCCTAGTGCTCCTCCTCTAGACCTCCTCTAGACCTCCTCTAGACCCTGCTCCTCCTCTAGACCTCCTCTAGACCCTGCTCCTCCTCCTCTAGACCTCCTCTAGACCCTGCTCCTCCTCCTCTAGACCTCCTCTAGACCCTGCTCCTCCTCCTCTAGACCTCCTCTAGACCCTCCTCCTCTAGACCTCCTCTAGACCCTGCTCCTCCTCTAGACCTCCTCTAGACCCTCCTCCTCTAGACCTCCTCTAGACCCTGTTCCACCTCCTCTAGACCCTCCTCCTCTAGACCCTGCTCCTCCTCTAGACCTCCTCTAGACCCTGCTCCTCCTCCTCTAGACCTCCTCTAGACCCTCCTCCTCTAGACCTCCTCTAGACCCTGTTCCACCTCCTCTAGACCCTCTTCCTCTAGACCCTGCTCCTCCTCTAGACCTCCTCTAGACCCTGCTCCTCCTCCTCTAGACCTCGTCTAGACCCTCCTCCTCTAGACCTCGTCTAGACCCTCCTCCTCTAGACCCTGCTCCTCCTCCTCTAGACCCTGTTCCTCCTCTAGACCTCCTCTAGACCCTGCTCCTCTAGACCTCCTCTAGACCCTGCTCCTCCTCCTCTAGACCTCCTCTAGACCCTCCTCCTCTAGACCTCCTCTAGACCCTGTTCCACCTCCTCTAGACCCTCCTCCTCTAGACCCTGCTCCTCCTCTAGACCTCCTCTAGACCCTGCTCCTCCTCCTCTAGACCTCGTCTAGACCCTCCTCCTCTAGACCCTGCTCCTCCTCCTCTAGACCTCGTCTAGACCCTCCTCCTCTAGACCCTGCTCCTCCTCCTCTAGACCCTGCTCCTCCTCCTCTAGACCCTGTTCCTCCTCCTCTAGACCCTGCTCCTCCTCCTCTAGACCTCCTCTAGACCCTGCTCCTCCTCCTCTAGACCTCCTCTAGACCCTGTTCCTCCTCCTCTAGACCTCCTCTAGACCCTGCTCCTCCTCCTCTAGACCTCCTCTAGACCCTGCTCCTCCTCCTCTAGACCCTCCTCCTCTAGACCTCCTCTAGACCCTGCTCCTCCTCTAGACCTCCTCTAGACCCTCCTCCTCTAGACCTCCTCTAGACCCTGTTCCACCTCCTCTAGACCCTCCTCCTCTAGACCCTGCTCCTCCTCTAGACCTCCTCTAGACCCTGCTCCTCCTCCTCTAGACCTCCTCTAGACCCTCCTCCTCTAGACCTCCTCTAGACCCTGTTCCACCTCCTCTAGACCCTCTTCCTCTAGACCCTGCTCCTCCTCTAGACCTCCTCTAGACCCTGCTCCTCCTCCTCTAGACCTCGTCTAGACCCTCCTCCTCTAGACCTCGTCTAGACCCTCCTCCTCTAGACCCTGCTCCTCCTCCTCTAGACCCTGTTCCTCCTCTAGACCTCCTCTAGACCCTGCTCCTCCTCTAGACCTCCTCTAGACCCTGCTCCTCCTCCTCTAGACCTCCTCTAGACCCTCCTCCTCTAGACCTCCTCTAGACCCTGTTCCACCTCCTCTAGACCCTGCTCCTCTAGACCCTGCTCCTCCTCTAGACCTCCTCTAGACCCTGCTCCTCCTCCTCTAGACCTCGTCTAGACCCTCCTCCTCTAGACCCTGCTCCTCCTCCTCTAGACCTCGTCTAGACCCTCCTCCTCTAGACCCTGCTCCTCCTCCTCTAGACCCTGCTCCTCCTCCTCTAGACCCTGTTCCTCCTCCTCTAGACCCTGCTCCTCCTCCTCTAGACCTCCTCTAGACCCTGCTCCTCCTCCTCTAGACCTCCTCTAGACCCTGTTCCTCCTCCTCTAGACCTCCTCTAGACCCTGCTCCTCCTCCTCTAGACCTCCTCTAGACCCTGCTCCTCCTCCTCTAGTCCTCCTCTAGACCCTGCTCCTCCTCTAGACCTCCTCTAGACCCTGCTCCTCCTCTAGACCCTGGTGCTCCTCTAGACCCTGGTCCTCTAGACCTCCTCTGGACCCTGGTGCTCCTCTAGACCTCTTCTAGACCCTGGTGCTCCTCTAGACCTCCTCTAGACCCTGGACCTCCTGTAGACCCTGCTCCTCCTCTAGACCTCCTCTAGACCCTGCTCCTCTAGACCCTGCTCCTCTAGACCCTGTTCCTCCTCTAGACCTCCTCTAGACCCTGCTCCTCTAGACCCTCCTCTAGACCCTGCTCCTCTAGACCCTCCTCTAGACCCTGCTCCTCCTCCTCTAGACCCTGCTCCTCCTCCTCTAAACCCTCCTCTAGACCTCCTCTAGACCCTCCTCTAGACCTCCTCTAGACCCTCCTCTAGACCCTCCTCTAGACCTCCTCTAGACCCTGTTCCTCCTCCTCTAGACCTCCTCTAGACCCTGCTCCTCCTCTAGACCTCCTCTAGACCCTGCTCCTCCTCCTCTAGACCTCCTCTAGACCCTGTTCCACCTCCTCTAGACCCTCCTCCTCTAGACCCTGCTCCTCCTCTAGACCTCCTCTAGACCCTGCTCCTCCTCCTCTAGACCTCGTCTAGACCCTCCTCCTCTAGACCCTGCTCCTCCTCCTCTAGACCTCGTCTAGACCCTCCTCCTCTAGACCCTGCTCCTCCTCCTCTAGACCCTGCTCCTCCTCCTCTAGACCCTGTTCCTCCTCCTCTAGACCCTGCTCCTCCTCCTCTAGACCTCCTCTAGACCCTGCTCCTCCTCCTCTAGACCTCCTCTAGACCCTGTTCCTCCTCCTCTAGACCTCCTCTAGACCCTGCTCCTCCTCCTCTAGACCTCCTCTAGACCCTGCTCCTCCTCCTCTAGACCCTCCTCCTCTAGACCTCCTCTAGACCCTGCTCCTCCTCTAGACCTCCTCTAGACCCTCCTCCTCTAGACCTCCTCTAGACCCTGTTCCACCTCCTCTAGACCCTCCTCCTCTAGACCCTGCTCCTCCTCTAGACCTCCTCTAGACCCTGCTCCTCCTCCTCTAGACCTCCTCTAGACCCTCCTCCTCTAGACCTCCTCTAGACCCTGTTCCACCTCCTCTAGACCCTCTTCCTCTAGACCCTGCTCCTCCTCTAGACCTCCTCTAGACCCTGCTCCTCCTCCTCTAGACCTCGTCTAGACCCTCCTCCTCTAGACCTCGTCTAGACCCTCCTCCTCTAGACCCTGCTCCTCCTCCTCTAGACCCTGTTCCTCCTCTAGACCTCCTCTAGACCCTGCTCCTCCTCTAGACCTCCTCTAGACCCTGCTCCTCCTCCTCTAGACCTCCTCTAGACCCTCCTCCTCTAGACCTCCTCTAGACCCTGTTCCACCTCCTCTAGACCCTGCTCCTCTAGACCCTGCTCCTCCTCTAGACCTCCTCTAGACCCTGCTCCTCCTCCTCTAGACCTCGTCTAGACCCTCCTCCTCTAGACCCTGCTCCTCCTCCTCTAGACCTCGTCTAGACCCTCCTCCTCTAGACCCTGCTCCTCCTCCTCTAGACCCTGCTCCTCCTCCTCTAGACCCTGTTCCTCCTCCTCTAGACCCTGCTCCTCCTCCTCTAGACCTCCTCTAGACCCTGCTCCTCCTCCTCTAGACCTCCTCTAGACCCTGTTCCTCCTCCTCTAGACCTCCTCTAGACCCTGCTCCTCCTCCTCTAGACCTCCTCTAGACCCTGCTCCTCCTCCTCTAGTCCTCCTCTAGACCCTGCTCCTCCTCTAGACCTCCTCTAGACCCTGCTCCTCCTCTAGACCCTGGTGCTCCTCTAGACCCTGGTCCTCTAGACCTCCTCTGGACCCTGGTGCTCCTCTAGACCTCTTCTAGACCCTGGTGCTCCTCTAGACCTCCTCTAGACCCTGGACCTCCTGTAGACCCTGCTCCTCCTCTAGACCTCCTCTAGACCCTGCTCCTCTAGACCCTGCTCCTCTAGACCCTGTTCCTCCTCTAGACCTCCTCTAGACCCTGCTCCTCTAGACCCTCCTCTAGACCCTGCTCCTCTAGACCCTCCTCTAGACCCTGCTCCTCCTCCTCTAGACCCTGCTCCTCCTCCTCTAAACCCTCCTCTAGACCTCCTCTAGACCCTCCTCTAGACCTCCTCTAGACCCTCCTCTAGACCCTCCTCTAGACCTCCTCTAGACCCTGTTCCTCCTCCTCTAGACCTCCTCTAGACCCTGCTCCTCCTCTAGACCTCCTCTAGACCCTGCTCCTCCTCCTCTAGACCTCCTCTAGACCCTGCTCCTCCTCCTCTAGACCCTCCTAGACCTCCTCTAGAGCTCCTCTAGACCCTCCTCTAGACCCTGCTCTTCCTCTAGACCTCCTCTAGACCCTGCTCCTCCTCCTCTAGACCCTGCTCCTCCTCCTCTAGACCCTGCTCCTCCTCCTCTAGACCCTGCTCCTCCTCCTCTAGACCTCCTCTAGACCCTGCTCCTCCTCCTCTAGACCTCCTCTAGACCCTGCTCCTCCTCCTCTAGACCCTGCTCCTCTAGACCCTGCTCCTCCTCTAGACCCTGCTCCTCCTCCTCTAGACCCTGCTCCTCTAGACCCTCCTCTAGACCCTGCTCCTCCTCTAGACCCTGCTCCTCCTCCTCTAGACCTCCTCTAGACCTCCTCTAGACCCTGTTCCACCTCCTCTAGACCTCCTCTAGATCCTCCTCTAGACCTCCTCTAGACCCTGCTCCTCCTCTAGACCTCCTCTAGACCCTGTTCCTCCTCTAGACCTCCTCTAGACCCTGCTCCTCCTCCTCTAGACCTCCTCTAGACCCTCCTCTAGACCCTGTTCCTCCTCCTCTAGACCCTCCTCTAGACCCTCCTCTAGACCCTGTTCCTCCTCCTCTAGACCTCCTCTAGACCCTGTTCCTCCTCCTCTAGACCTCCTCTAGACCCTGACTCTCTGCTCTGCAGGAGGACCTGATGGAGAGGGTGCCGCTGGGCTCGGCGGGACAGAGTCTGGGCTCGGCGGGACAGAGTCTGGGCTCGGCGGGACAGAGTCTGGGCTCGGCGGGACAGAGTCTGGGCTCGGCGGGACAGAGTCTGGGCTCGGCGGGACAGAGTCTGGGCTCGGCGGGACAGAGTCTGGGCTCGGCGGGACAGAGTCTGGGCTCGGCGGGACAGAGTCTGGGCTCGGCGGGACAGAGTCTGGGCTCGGCGGGACAGAGTCTGGGCTCGGCGGGACAGAGTCTGGGCTCGGCGGGACAGAGTCTGGGCTCGGAGAGGCAGAGTCTGGGCTCGGAGAGGCAGAGTCTGGGCTCGGAGAGGCAGAGTCTGGGTGGGTGAACTGCGCTTGGCAATGACATACCGAAGTATATCACGCTATCAACACAACTGGCTGAATATTAATACATTAAATGACCCCACCCAAACCTAGTCAGTCGAACACCCACCCAAACATACACCCAAACATAGTCACTTGAAGACCCCACCCAAACATAGTTAAATACACCACCTAAACCTAATCAGTCGAAGACCCAACTCAACAATAGTTAAGTACACCGTCCAGTCACTCGAATACCCCACCCAAACATACTTAAGTACACCGTCCAGTCACTCAAATACCCCACCCAAACATAGTCAGTTGCAGACACCACCTAAACAGTCACTTGGAGACCCCAGATCTTTCACCCCTGCTGCCAAATGTTTGTCATGTTGATGGGTTTTTATGGGCTTCAGAAGTTCTTGCCAAAAATGTGTATCTGAATTAAATGTATACAATCTTAATGCGTTAAGCAACATTTACTATTCTGCGCAAGTCAACGCATTTCTGAGGAATGCGATGGGTCTGCGTAACAGACCAATCATGGCTGCCCTATGTGTGATGGTCAGATCCTCACAGCCAATAGCGGAGTACAGGGGGCGGTCTGGCTCCCCATCTCGTCCTCCATGTGAACCTTCTATGTTTCTGTCTGTTCCAGAAGCTCAGTTGTCATCGGTGACCCACCTGTCGCTGGTGATCCACGACAGCTCGGAGAACCTCACCAACGAGGAGTGACCAAGAGAGGGCGGGGCCAAGGAGCCATGTGACCCAGGACCACTGAGGAGTGACCAAGAGAGGGCGGGGCCAAGGACCACCGGGGGCCTTTTACTACCAAGTGTGTGTGTGTGTGCATTTTTTCTGACGTTTGTTTTGAAGTTCCAAAATGTGCCGTTGGGCCAGTGTTTACTTTATAATATACTTTTGTTAAAGCTTTATTTAAAAGGTTGTCTTTGCATGCTTTGTGGTCAGTCGCCCACCGTTCTGAATACTGTGAATGTCTTGCTCCCATGCTGGTTTCTGTTGCACACCCTCCCTTTGAAGACCCTTCCTCTCGGAAATATGTTCTGGTCCTGGTCCAATCTCGAAGGCCATGTTGTTCTTGTAAAAATAACTTTGTTATTGTTAAAAAAAGATTGTATTTTTCCCACGTTTTATTTTCAAGAACATTAATTGTTTGTTGATTCCGGTTTGTCAAAAGACAAGGAAAATGTGACTTTAAGTTGGCGCAATAAATAACAGCATTTCCTTGAATACGACTCTTGTACCAAGTTGTTTTTCCCTCTCGACTGGCCCCAAAAACACAGCAGGGCGGGTAGTGGGTTGGAACCCCAAAAGTGGACCTGAAAGGTACCCTCTCCCCTAGAAGTGGACCTGTAAGGTACCCTCTCCCCTAGAAGTGGACCTGTAAGGTACCCTCTCCCCTAGAAGTGGACCTGTAAGGTACCCTCTCCCCTAGAAGTGGACCTGTAAGGTACCCTCTCCCCTAGAAGTGGACCTGTAAGGTACCCTCTCCCCTAGAAGTGGACCTGTAAGGTACCCTCTCCCCTAGAAGTGGACCTGTAAGGTACCCTCTCCCCTAGAAGTGGACCTGTAAGGTACCCTCTCCCCTAGAAGTGGACCTGTAAGGTACCCTCTCCCCTAGAAGTGGACCTGTAAGGTACCCTCTCCCCTAGAAGTGGACCTGTAAGGTACCCTCTCCCCTAGAAGTGGACCTGTAAGGTACCCTCTCCCCTAGAAGTGGACCTGTAAGGTACCCTCTCCCCTAGAAGTGGACCTGTAAGGTACCCTCTCCCCTAGAAGTGGACCTGTAAGGTACCCTCTCCCCTAGAAGTGGACCTGTAAGGTACCCTCTCCCCTAGAAGTGGACCTGAAAGGTACCCTCTCCCCTAGAAGTGGACCTGTAAGGTACCCTCTTCCCTAGAAGTGGACCTGTAAGGTACCCTCTCCCCTAGAAGTGGACCTGTAAGGTACCCTCTCCCCTAGAAGTGGACCTGTAAGGTACCCTCTCCCCTAGAAGTGGACCTGTAAGGTACCCTCTCCCCTAGAAGTGGACCTGTAAGGTACCCTCTCCCCTAGAAGTGGACCTGTAAGGTACCCTCTCCCCTAGAAGTGGACCTGTAAGGTACCCTCTCCCCTAGAAGTGGACCTGTAAGGTACCCTCTCCCCTAGAAGTGGACCTGTAAGGTACCCTCTCCCCTAGAAGTGGACCTGTAAGGTACCCTACCTGCTCCGTAATGACTCAAACTTCACCAAGCCGAATCAGAGAAAAGCATTTGTTTAAATAATCTGAGCTGGATCAAATATGTTGAAGCGGATGTGGGGTGATAGCAAAAGGATGACAAGAGCAAGACATGACTGGTTGAGTCGGGGTACAGTTCAACAAAACAGGCTGCAGATTGATTTTACATTGAGCTTTATTTGGTTTCTGTAGTGTACAAATGAAACATGACTCACTGTATGATGAGGTGATTCCCAGAAAGAATTGGATGAGAACGACGGGCTTATTGGAGAATAAGTCCCAGCATGGACTAGTCGCAGACTTTCAGTTAAGGCACATTCTTAGTGTTATTTTTCCAGGTCATTGCTAAAGTATAATCAAGTCTTAGAAAAAGTATCAGAATTTCACTTGACATCTTAAGATATATATGTATACAAATCTAGTCCAGTCACATTTTATTAAAAATCATACTTCAAATTAATATATATGAAAGGGTAATCCACATGCAGCCACACTTCAACCTGAACCACATCAGGACACGTTCATCAGAGGTATTTCTAGGTTGCCTTTTTCTTAAACACGATGTCTGAGACTAGTGCTTTCGTGGACGTTAGCAGTGACGCTAAGGGATTCAACGACGGCCCATTTCAGTGATCTTTCATACGTCCCTCACCCTACGAGGGCTGGTGTCACAGCCGTCCTCTGACGGGTTTATCGGTGTCTTCTTGAGAACCAGCACCGGACCTCTTACGTGTTACGTTTTATCGAACAGGCCCCACAGAGGTGGTCGCTGCGTGTCTGAGACACAGGTTAGCGAGGACAGCGTACATTCACAGCACCGTTCAAGAGGCCCTGGGGTTTTCCAAGCCCTCAGAATATACTCCAGTGACCTCACAAGGGGTGGGGTCAACCAAGAGCTGGCCACTCCCACTTGTGATGTCACCGTTGGGTGCATTCTGAAATGGATTTGAGTAGACCTTATTCAACAGCCTTGTTGGGTGGGGAATCCTACACTCTTAGAAAACCCCTGAAAACTCAATGCATTCTTTTAAATCCTAGGGCCCATTCACTCACCCACGTATCATTTAAAATGCATTTGTAATTTGGACTCATGTTTCCCCATACAACTAACCAATATGGCTGCTAGGTGAAACAGGTCTATGTTTAATCCACCTCACACCTGTTAATGTGAGGTACAATTTGCCTGGTTTTGATGATACACTGGTGGGACTTTGATGGAGGTCTGATGGGCACAGTTCATGGCGAATGGATCCGATGCTGTGTTCCAATATCCATACTAGCCTTAGATTGAGTACGTAGCGTGTTCCAATTCAGATCGGGCGAAAATAAGTGTACTGAATGGACCCGGATGGTGTACTCAAAACGGTCAAATCGCGAACTGTGGATCGACACCTTTCGTACTCAACGGCAGCCATCTTGGCTACGTAGCGGAAGAGGGCGGAGCCAGGCTGAGCCAACGTCGGCCCATTTTCCACATAGCCTGCATTAATAGACTCATTTTGTAGTTTTTATAGCTTTTAGGCGTAAAGAGTTCACCGTTCAAAGCGGGATGTTTATTGCGGGGGAGGAGCCGCGGCGGCAGTCGTGATCTTAATTTCCGGTTGGTGCACCACGGAGTATTCGATTTGGAACAACACTGACATCTGAAAATCAGCACACTTAGTGAGTGCGGATAGTGTACTACGTTTAAGTGTACTCATGGAAGTATGGATATTGGAACACAGCACAAGTGATTCAATCCCTGTATTTTGCATGCACTCCTTGTTCACTTCCTGTTAGCCACTACACAGTGTGTAGCATGGCATACTGGCATTAGCTGCCATGACACTATCGGCCAGAACAGGCTACATTTAAAGGTGTAGTGTATAGAATGTAGTGGCGTCTAGCGGACCTGACTTGGCAGTAATGGAATATAATATACATAAGTATGCATTAAAAAGTGTATAATCCCATGAAAATAAGCAGTGTTTTCGTGAGCTAAGAATCAGCCCTTAATGTCTACATTAGGAAGGGGGTCCTCTTCCAGGGAGGCGGCCATGTTGCACCTCCATGTTTCTACAGTAGCCCAGAAGGGACAAGCAGCTCTAGAGAGGACAAGTTTAAAGATTTGTAATCATAATAGCTATCTTACTTGCAACCTATAATTTCACAGAATAAATAACTAAAATACAATTTATAAATCAATCAAGGAACTCCATCACTTGCTATTTGGCGATGTAGTCATGGACAATGACATCATTTCAGAGTGCTGGCCCCTTACAGGCCACCGTAGGTCGTCGGAAAGGAAGTGGTTAGGGGTTAGCATATTCAGTTGGTCGCAATTCTGCCACCTCGCCTCTAGATGCTGCTAAGTCCAACAAAATGCACCTTTAACGCCCAAGCACCAGACACTCAGTCGGAACACAGGGCAAGAAGTGGTCGGTTAGGGACAGGAAGTGGTCGGTTAGGGACAGGAAGTGGCCCGTGATCCCCTGTATCTCGCGGTGGACTAGATGGAGGACTGCAGCAGAGTGATGTTGGTCCCAGGCATCAGGTTCTCGTCCTTCCCTTCGATCAGGGGGTCCCACTGGTTGAAGTCCTTATTCAGACCTGCACGGTAAAAGCACTAAGGTCACTTACAGCTGGGATGGTGTCTGTTCATATCTGTATACTACAGGGGGCAGGAAGGATCGTCTAGCTGAGGCGTTCGACCGCCAGCCGAAAAGATACTGGGTACCAACATTCATCAGTTGAATTTGTCATCAGACAAATCTACTTACTGTAAGTGGCCCTGGATAAAAGCGTCTGCTAAATGCCCTGAATGTTAATGCAATGACATGCATCTGGATTGACTGTCAGCTCCTGCAGACCGACAGCAGCCTCTCTTACGTCAGTGAGGCTCACCTCGACCCTACAGCTGGCTAAGACTGTTCTCCATTATTCCAAATGTTTGTCTGTCTTGACCCGATCCCAGTCCATGTCTCTGCCTCTCCTCTAGACACTGGTTGGTCCTTGTCCTGGTCTGTATGTCTCCGTAAATCTGTTTGTCGAACGTGTTCTGTTTTGTTTCTGCCCTAGGGTGAGTGGGTTTCGGAGCTGCTTAAACCTTCTGGTTTGAACCTATGCCTGAATAAAAATAAAGTTGTCTGTGAAAAAGAGTTTTCTCGACGCACATGGTTGTTGTTAAAAAGCATATTTTTACTTTAAACAAATAGCACAACCGTCTAAAACTCTGGCCCTCTTAAGGAGAACCAGAATGGGTGTGGCTCAATTAGCCTATGAGCCACAGCTGCAGACTAGTACGGCTAACAGCCAGACAGGAATATGTGCATCTTTTAAAACATGGTTTAAAACAGTGAAGATGCCATTCACATCTTCACATTGTCCTCTCAAATAGTATTGTGGTTGTGGTGGGCAAAATATATAGTTTGGCTCACCGAGGTGCCTCTGCAGGAATGCCAGCGACGCCCGGTTGCTGAGGTCCATGGCCACTGCTGGGTCGATCTCCCCCTTCAGCTTCATCATCTTCCCGATCCAGTTCCCCGTCAGGAAGGTGAAGTCCGGGAAGCTCTGGTGCACCGCCCCCCTGTGGGCGTTAGAGCAGTGGGAGGCACGTCAGGGAAGACCCAAATCACGTTCCAAATCACGTTCATGCCCAAATCAGCATCAGGGCATTAAACTCATCAGTGAAGCCTAGATCCTCTGAAGGTCGGCGGTTGTCTGCAGACGACCTCCGACCTTCTGATGACCCACTGATGGGATCGATGCCCTGACGCTTTTTAAAGTTATTTAAAAGGTTGTAAAATTGTCATAAAAAGGTCCAGCATATACGAAGCGAACGCCTAATGACTCGGGCCTAAAGCTAAATAGTACTTATCCCTTGGTGTCTTAAATGGTAATTGGAGCGCACTTATACAATGCTTTTCTAACCAGTGGGCCCTCAAAGTGCTTTACAACATCGGCCAACGGTCACCCATTCACACACACGGCGGTGTGCCGGAGCGGGGCGTCTCGCTCAGGGTAAACCTCCACGCTCAGATAGGAGGAGCCGGGGATCGAACCAGCAACCCTCCGGTTACCAGCCAACCCGCTCTGCCTCCTGAGCCCCACCCCGGCCGCTGTCCTGCGATGCGGCCCCTAGAGGATTGACATTACGGGGCCGCTGTTGTGTGGACGTAAACACCAGAACCTCCTCGGGGTCCTGGTCCAAACAGGCTGGGACCCCCGGGTCTCTCCTCCTCCACCCACCGGATGGTGATCATCTTCCTCTGGATCCCGGCCGAGTCCAGCTTCTTGATCTGGCTGATGTTCCCCGCCCAGTGGAACTTCTCGGAGTTGATGAAGAAGATGGGCTGCTTCACCTTGGGGAAGATCTCCTCGTCCAGGGGGGTCATCCACACGTCCAGGGCGATGCCACATCTGGACCGTGGGCACACGGAGGAGTGTTGGAATGCGATATTGAATTAATTTATTGACTTTCACTCTTTGTCCATTTATTATGAATAATGTATCTGCCCATCTCTATCTTTGCTTTTTCAGATATCTACGCAATTCCGAGTGCTGAACAGTTGACAGTAGACGACTCTATTGACAACCAGCTTTGATTACAATTAGGGCATTGAGCAGACGCTTTTATCCAAAGCGACTTACATCGGTTAATAACACGAACTAGCAACCTTTCGGTTACAAGACAACTGCTCTACCTCCTGAGCTAAGCCGACCCACTATGATGCAGATTGACCATTACTAGCCCTTTAGTAATCCACCCTACAGGTGTCAGCCGACCAGACGGTACAGCCCACTGAGCAGGTTGGTTGGTCGTTTATATCTATCCACTACCTCTGGGGGGAAACGCCCACTTGTGATGTCACAAATGGCATATAATGGCTATTGAACATCACGCCTGGTAATTAAAACAGACTGCTAAAATCCATTTGTTTCATATCTGCTAATATTGACCTAGGTGTCCCTGAGCGGTTTCATATCTGTATATATTAACAGATATGAAACCAGCATTTATCTGCAAATATCAACAGATATGAAACACATATTAACCGTCTCTAATTCCTCTCAAGCCTTTGTGAGAAACGGTGAGTAAGAACCCAACCGCTCGCTCTCCAGAGAGCCAGGTTCTCCAGAGCCCGGTTCTCCAGAGCCCGGTTCTCCAGAGCCCGGTTCTCCAGAGCCCGGTTCTCCAGAGCCAGGTTCTCCAGAGCCCGGTTCTCCAGATCCAGTGTTCTCCAGAGCCAGGTTCTCCAGAGAGCCGGTTCTACAGAGCCCGGTTCTCCAGAGCCAGGTTCTCCAGAGTCAGGTTCTCCAGAGTCAGGTTCTCCAGAGCCCGGTTCTCCAGAGAGCAAGGTTCTCCAGAGCCCGGTTCTCCAGAGCCCGGTTCTCCAGAGAGCCCGGTTCTCCAGAGCCCGGTTCTCGGGGTGCACCTACTTGAAGCGGACCTCCTGGCACAGCGACTGGATGACCGTGGCGCCCCCGAAGGAGTGTCCCACGGCGGCGATCCTGCACAGGTCCATGGTGTTCTGTGGAGGAGGGTGAGGTGAGGGCGTGGGTGAGGTGAGGGCGTGGGGGGCTGGGGCCCCTCAGCAGGGGCGGCCTCAGAGGGGCCCTGTTCCCCACCACATGGTGCCTGAGCTACTTTATGACATTTCAACATTCAGGGTGTTTTACAGACGCTTTTTTAGAGCTGTCAAGCGATTCAAATATTTAATCGTGATTAATCGCATTAATGTCATAGTTAACTCACGATTAATCGCAAATTCTTTTTCTATGCTAAATATCCCTTGATTTTTTTGTCCCATAATTCTTCTCATTTTAATTCTCTTATCAACATGGTGAAGTGCATCGGCTTGCCTTGTGCAAATGATTTTTTATTGATAACAACATTGGCATATACTGATCAAAACAGGACGATACTGCTTTGAACAAATGTAATTTGAACATAGCAGTCAGGCTACTGCTTCTTTGTTTTGAGCCAAAGAAATTTATTTTTTATTATTATTATTTTTTTGAATAAAATAATTGCGTTAATCGCGCGATCATTTTTTTAACGCCGTTAAATTTGGTTTGCGTTAACACCGTTAATAACGCGTTTAACTGACAGCTCTAGCTTTTATACAAAGCGACTTATGAAAAGTATTTTTTTCAGAAGAAAGAAACTTAATACTGTAAGGATGTTCATAGAACCATGTGCCAAGCACTAACGATGTTAGGTTAACCCATTCCACGATATACTATGATAAGAGGCTATACAATGCTATGTTGCTACAATGCTACACAAACCATCTATCCCTGGTGACATCACCAGTGGGAGTGTCCACCCGGGTGTTTGATAAGAACAATCCATGACGGACTGTACCATCCGGTAGGCAGGGGTCGGATCAAGCCATTGTACACCTGAGGAGAAACTACCCCTTGTGAAATCACAAGTGGAGGACGTTGAAAGGTTTTGTTATGATTCATCAGCCTCACTCCTGGTGATAAGATAGAGCAGTTTATGATGTCAGAGCCAGGAGGAATGCTGCATCCTGGGTACTATGAGTCCTGGGTACTATGAGATCACCGATCTGCTGGTAATATAGATGATATGAGCTGATATCTAGGGTGGAGGTCATTATTGTGGATCATTTATTATCATTATTAGCAGGATTGCACCAAAGAGTTAGGAAGGTATTAAAGTGTAGTAACGTGGCTGATGGTAAAAACAAAAAGACCTTAACCCAGCGAGTACACGACAGTATTAGGTACCTACTAATCAGAAGGTTTGGGAGTTTGTTCTTAATACAGCTGATATCATGTGATATTTGCGGAATAATAAGGAAGGTCATTGACCACTGCAGCGGTTACTTTCGTAATCCAGCAAATTTGGAAACTAGTATAATAAATACTTCCATCTAACCGTCCGACTTTAGTGCTCCAACTGGGTTCCTGATTTGCTGTAGTTGTAGAAAGAGGAAGAGAAAGCGATCGGGTCTTCACGTGCTGTGAACGCGAGGTCACGTGGCGACCGTGACGAGGTCACCGTGGCGACCGTGATGAGGCCGTACCTCCAGTGTGGTCCAGTCAAACTGGCTCTTCAGCACGTTGTCCACCTGCATCCCGGCGTTGATCTCAAACAGCTTGTCCAGCGCGCGGACACACTCGGCGGCTCTCTGCTGCACCTGGGAGCACAGAGACATCGGGAGTTCAACCAGAGATACGTTTGATTTGATTTGATTTATTTGGAATAAAGACATATCCAAGGGATAGAAGAAAAACATGACAAAGTGCCACCACTTATTTCCATCATGTTCCCCGACACCTGAGTCAGTTATGGAGAATATAGGATCAAGAACTGACATCTGGAGGGAACCTGAGATACATCTGAGTCAGTTATGGAGCTATATGATCAATAACTGATATCCTGGGGTTAACCTGGGATACACCTGAGGCATGTATGGAGCTATATGATCAATAACTGACATCTGGAGGTTCACCTGAGATATACTCTCAGTTATGGAGCATATAGGATCACTAATGTTATCAATAATATCAGTATTAATATTGCAGATTTCGTGTGTGTACTTACATTTCTGAAGTCATATTGTGGTGTAAACTATTCGTATATGTTATGTTGTTTACATTTTTAACAATAAGGTTGACAATACCTTGGAAAAGGGAACTTAAATGTGGATTTATTTAACGGCTGAGGCGGTCAATACTTTGATGATTGCGTGTAAAATAAGGGACCAGGACCTCGTTGCCCTGCATCCTCTCCGACCAACAACCAAACCGAAACAGGGAAGGGCTTTTAGATTCAACCACGTCTGATCGCTCCCCAGATCCCATTGGTCTGAGCCAGCTGATCCAGCCCATGTGACCACAGCCCATCTGACTGCTTCCCCTCTCTTCAACTCAATAACAAACCAACACCAACCACCCCAGAAACCAGACTGGGTAGCTCCGCCCGTTCTGCCGGCGGCTTGAGTTCGCCCGGCAGAAGGAGTCTGGAGAAGAGCAATACAATTACAATCAGGGCATTAGGCCGACGCTTTTACCCAAAACGCCTTACAACGGTTAATACACACATTGACACACCGACGGCAGAGTCAGCCATGCAAGGGGACCGCCAGCTGGTCAGGAGCAGTGTGGGTTAAGTGTCTCGCTCAGGGACGCATCAACACTCAGCTAGGAGGAGCGGGGGATCCAACTAGCAACCTTTCGGTTACAAGACAACTGCTCCACCTCCTGAGCCGACCCGAGAAATCAACATATTTCTTTCTGCTTGCGATACGTTTTTGCGGGAGCCAATCACGAAGCTGGCTTCTCCCCCTGGCGCGCTATTGGCTGGTTTAACGACAGGGAAGCGACGGCATTCAGCCAATCGCGAACAGAGTCAGTTGAACTAGGACCGTTGGTCACGCCTCCTGTGCTGAAGGAAATGACAGCAGCCTCCTCAGACCGACGGTCAAGCTCCGACTGATCTTGGTCTGGCAACAGCCAGGCTACGAGAAACACTATCTGACAGTTGGGAAGGAAAGCCTTGTTGTTGTCGTCGCCGTGGTTACCTGCTTGTTCCGGACCTCGAACTCGCTCTCTCCGTGCACCAGGGCCCTGTAGTACATCCACTCCTCCACCAGGGTGTCGGAGGCCGGGAGGGAGGAGGGCTTGGGGAGGGGCCCAGCCGCCTTCTCCGCGTCGCTCATCTCGCGGTAGGAGAAGGTAGCGGAGGCCGACTGGTCCCTGGGAGACCGAGGGGGAGGTTGGACTTCATAAGCATTACTCTGGCCATTTTCGTTTTTTTCAATTCATTGTTTATTAAGTTATATATATATATATATATATATATATATATATATATATATATATATATATATATATATATATATATGTTTAACTAAATAAACAATGAATAGAAAAAAACGTTCATAAGTTAAATAAACATATTTGGTGACGGTCCAAAGGACACACTCCCCTTGTTCTCTATGCAAATTCAATACAAAGCTTCCCAACCTTTGAGCATTTCCTGGAACAATAACAGGAAAAGCAGCATAGTTTGTTATTCCCACCCACAGGAACCTTATCCAGATCCTTGGCTAGCAATGTGACGATCCCAGATATCATGCTAGGCTAACCCGCAGGCCCCGCCCACCTGGCCTGTACCACTCTGATCCGGGGGTGAGCCTCGATTCACAGCCATGGCGCGTGGGGCAGACAGGGCTTTATGTGGCGCTCTATACGCGGCCCTGCCGTCTATCAGGTAATAAAGAGGGGAAAGTGATGAGCTGGTATGTGCTATTGTTACAGCAGCCTTTTCTTCTGCCTCTCCACATATCAACAGTCGGCCCCCCAGAGAGAGTCTGTGTGTCTGCTGGACCCCGACACCGTTGGGGGGTCCTTCGATAAACCAGGGAACCCCTTTACTGGTGGGATGGAAGACGATGTTGGTTGATTAGTGTCATTCGATGGCCCGTGTGGTTCTGTTGCTGAGCTGTGTGTGACCGCGAGCGCGTCTCTGAAGCCCAAAGGCTTCGCTGAACCAAACGCTCTTCTTTCTATCGTTAGTTTGTTAAGTTACCTGTCAGCGTTACGTTTTTAGGGGTCCAGATACGGAAAATAAGAAATGATAAAAGATATATGATCAATAAATCTAAGAGGAGTTTCATTGCAAGCTGTTTTATAAACAAATGCAGACATTAGGGGCTTTAAATTGATAGATTGATGACTTAATAAAACTATAATATAAATAACTTGAGATTCATGGAAATTGATACAAATATATAAATGAAAATAGAGATACCTGTGCTCGACCGAGGCCACGATGAATCCATTTGAAGCCATTTCAGCACACACAGCGGAATACAGAGTCCTGGAGAAACACACACGACCTGAGTACACACACGACCTGAGTACAGTACATGACTACAGTACAGTACACGACCTGAGTACAGTACATGACTACAGTACAGAAACACACACGACCTGAGTACAGTACACGACCTGAGTACAGTACACGACTACAGTACAGTACACGACCTGAGTACAGTACATGACTACAGTACAGTACATGACTACAGTACAGAAACACACACGACCTGAGTACAGTACACGACCTGAGTACAGTACACGACCTGAGTACAGTACACGACCTGAGTACAGTACACGACTACAGTACAGTACACGACCTGAGTACAGTACATGACTACAGTACAGTACATGACTACAGTACAGTACACGACCTGAGTACAGTACACGACTACAGTACAGTACACGACCTGAGTACAGTACATGACTACAGTACAGTACATGACTACAGTACAGAAACACACACGACCTGAGTACAGTACACGACTACAGTACAGTACACGACCTGAGTACAGTACATGACTACAGTACAGTACATGACTACAGTACAGTACATGACTACAGTACAGAAACACACGACCTGAGTACAGTACACGACTACAGTACAGTACACGACCTGAGTACAGTACACGACCTGAGTACAGTACACGACCTGAGTACAGTACACGACTACAGTACAGTACACGACCTGAGTACAGTACATGACTACAGTACAGTACATGACTACAGTACAGTACATGACTACAGTACAGAAACACACACGACCTGAGTACAGTACACGACCTGAGTACAGTACACGACTACAGTACAGTACACGACCTGAGTACAGTACACGACTACAGTACAGTACACGACCTGAGTACAGTACATGACTACAGTACAGTACATGACTACAGTACAGTACACGACTACAGTACAGACACAAACACCAGACATGAGGATCAGACAGTCAAGACCTTTTACAACCAGAGTGCCATCCATAACAGGGTACTTTATATTGTGGATAACCAGGTTATAGTTTAAGCGGATGTAGGGTCGAAAGGAAGAGTGGATTACAGTGTTATTGTGGTGGTTGTTTAAATAGATTTGGGTCGCTTTAGTTTATATGTGGGTAGTTGTTTAAGTAGATAATAGGGTAGTATATATAGCAGCTAAGAGTGAATAATAGTGTCATAATGTTGGTCTTTCACTTGTTCACTCGCGTCCCTTGTAGAGCGGCTATGTGGGTGAGTTGTTTCAGTATATTGACGAGCTGCTGTCAATAATTAGGAAGGCTCAGGTAGATGGGTGTTTATAAGAGTGGGTGGAGGTGTGGGTGGAGGTGTGTGGGTGGAGGTGTGTGGGTGGAGGTGTGGGTGGAGGTGTGTGGGTGGAGGTGTGTGGGTGGAGGTGTGGGTGGAGGTGTGGGTGGAGGTGTGTGGGTGGAGGTGTGTGGGTGGAGGTGTGGGTGGAGGTGTGTGGGTGGAGGTGTGTGGGTGGAGGTGTGGGTGGAGGTGTGGGTGGAGGTGTGTGGGTGGAGGTGTGTGGGTGGAGGTGTGTGGGTGGAGGTGTGGGTGGAGGTGTGTGGGTGGAGGTGTGTGGGTGGAGGTGTGTGGGTGGAGGTGTGTGGGTGGAGGTGTGTGGGTGGAGGTGTGTGGGTGGAGGTGTGTGGATGGAGGTGTGTGGGTGGAGGTGTGTGGGTGGAGGTGTGTGGGTGGAGGTGTGTGGGTGGAGGTGTGTGTGTGGGTGGAGGTGTGTGGGTGGAGGTGTGTGGGTGGAGGTGTGTGGGTGGAGGTGTGTGGGTGGAGGTGTGTGGGTGGAGGTGTGGGTGGAGGTGTGGGTGGAGGTGTGGGTGGAGGTGTGTGGGTGGAGGTGTGTGGGTGGAGGTGTGGGTGGAGGTGTGGGTGGAGGTGTGTGGGTGGAGGTGTGTGGGTGGAGGTGTGTGGGTGGAGGTGTGTGGGTGGAGGTGTGTGGGTGGAGGTGTGTGGGTGGAGGTGTGGGTGGAGGTGTGGGTGGAGGTGTGTGGGTGGAGGTGTGTGGGTGGAGGTGTGGGTGGAGGTGTGGGTGGAGGTGTGTGGGTGGAGGTGTGTGGGTGGAGGTGTGGGTGGAGGTGTGTGGGTGGAGGTGTGTGGGTGGAGGTGTGTGGGTGGAGGTGTGTGGGTGGAGGTGTGTGGGTGGAGGTGTGTGGGTGGAGGTGTGTGGGTGGGTGGTGTGTGGGTGGAGGTGTGTGGGTGGAGGTGTGGGTGGAGGTGTGGGTGGAGGTGTGTGGGTGGAGGTGTGTGGGTGGAGGTGTGGGTGGAGGTGTGGGTGGAGGTGTGTGGGTGGAGGTGTGTGGGTGGAGGTGTGTGGGTGGGTGGAGGTGTGTGGGTGGAGGTGTGGGTGGAGGTGTGGGTGGAGGTGTGTGGGTGGAGGTGTGTGGGTGGAGGTGTGTGGGTGGAGGTGTGTGGGTGGAGGTGTGTGGGTGGAGGTGTGTGGGTGGGTGGAGGTGTGTGTGTGGGTGGAGGTGTGTGGGTGGAGGTGTGTGGGTGGAGGTGTGGGTGGAGGTGTGTGGGTGGAGGTGTGTGGGTGGAGGTGTGTGGGTGGAGGTGTGTGGGTGGAGGTGTGTGGGTGGAGGTGTGGGTGGAGGTGTGTGGGTGGAGGTGTGTGGGTGGAGGTGTGTGGGTGGGTGGAGGTGTGTGTGTGGGTGGAGGTGTGTGGGTGGAGGTGTGTGGGTGGAGGTGTGTGGGTGGAGGTGTGGGTGGAGGTGTGTGGGTGGAGGTGTGTGGGTGGAGGTGTGTGGGTGGAGGTGTGTGGGTGGGTGGAGGTGTGTGGGTGGAGGTGTGTGGATGGAGGTGTGTGGGTGGAGGTGTGTGGGTGGAGGTGTGTGGGTGGAGGTGTGTGGATGGAGGTGTGTGGGTGGAGGTGTGTGGGTGGAGGTGTGTGGGTGGAGGTGTGTGGGTGGAGGTGTGTGGGTGGAGGTGTGTGGGTGGGTGGAGGTGTGTGGGTGGAGGTGTGTGGGTGGAGGTGTGGGTGGAGGTGTGGGTGGAGGTGTGTGTGTGGGTGGAGGTGTGGGTGGAGGTGCTGCAGTAGCCAGCAGGTGTAGCAGGGCTCTCACCTGAAGGCCCCCAGGCCGTGGCTGAAGACCACCACGGGACACTTGTCGTTGCTCTTGAAGGGAGCGTCCAGGTACGCGGGGATCTTAAAGGATCCTGAGGCGACAGAACGACGGACCACCGGTGAGCCGGGACTGAGCCACCTGAAGCTCACCTCCAACTGCTCTATTGAGCGTTTCATCTGTAGGCCAAGCGCTGAAGTAGAGCTGTTCCGATACCGATTCCAGTATCGGCGAGAAATTCCGGTATCGGCGAGAATACAAATCTATAAGCTGATCCGATACCATCGGGTGAATAGCTAATGTACTTCACAGGCAAAGAACCTCAGCCCACGTGCAGTGTTATACTGCAGTCGTTAATGTATAAATGTAAATGATCTAGTTCTGAAAAAGGATATTGTGGACGGTAAGGGAACCGACTATACATTGCTGTCATCATAAGAGAACCCTTTATTAATAATAATAATAATAATAATAATAATAATAATAGGTGCTATTAGTAATTCCAAAAGGCTGTATCAGTATATACACGGTATCGGCCGATACTCGAGGTCAGGAATCTGTATCGGGAAGGAAAGAAATGGAATGGGAGCGTCTGTGGCTGGAGGGCCTACCGAAGAGGTAGTTGAAGATCTTCTCGCTGATGGCGCGGTTGATCTTCATGAAGTCGGCCAGACCGTTGAAGTACTCCCTGCAGGGGATCCAGTCCGGGCGATCGCCCGTCTCCCTCTTCTGGCAGGGGTAGTAGAGCCGGAAGAAGGTGCCCTGGGGGGAGGGAGGGGGGAGACGGAGAGGGTAAGGGGGAGACCAGAGGGTAAGGGGGAGACCAGAGGGTAAGGGGGAGACCAGAGGGTAAGGGGGAGACCTCGATCTGCTGCCTGATTCGACCGCATACATGTATATAGGAGTGAGCATTTTAAAGTAAAAACACATTGTTAATTATTCAATTTTTAGATCATGCAGAGCTAATAAAATGTAATGATATTTGTACAGCGTTTCAGATCCTTCAGCGACGTACAATGAGCCCAGATGCATCTCAATAATGAGGCGACCACCAATGCATTCAGCTGAGGGTCAAACTGAAGGCAAGACATTCTTTCATTTAACTATCTTCAGTATGAATTGTAGTCTGGGTTTAATATTTTCCAGTATGTATCTCATGTTTTTTTGTATGCATTAAATATATTCCAGTATGTGTTTCAGTATGCATTAAATGTTTCCAGTATGTATTTAATATATTCCAGTATGTATCTCATGTGTTTCCGTATGTATTTAACCGGGTTCCATCCTTAGCAGCTGGTGTTAAAGGGCGCATCAGGCCTGGTCCTACCTTTGTCGTGTGGTCCACCATGAGGTCGGTGCATCCCACCGGGTAAGGACCCTTAGCTGGGGGGATCCCCAGATTGTTACTGCACTGGTTCCCCATGGCGCACAAACCGAGTGTGCTGGCGCTCTTATCTGTCAGTAAGAAAACAGTAAATCTACTGAGAAAGTCCTACTAATTCATTATATTTAGGCTGAACACGACCATGGCGACATATTGAGTAGGAACTTGGTACTTGGAAGAAGATGGTACTTATATTAAATGTTTATACAGTCCAGCTATTCTTTTTCAACTGATGCCAAAACCTGTTTCTTTCTCCTCTGTTTAAGTTAATATTTTGTTCGCCTTCGATATTCTAATAGTTGTAAGATTGTTTTTTGATAGTTTATATATATTTTTCGGATTTAAATAATTTATTATTATATAGTTTCTCCATTTGTCGCCCTTGCTCTGATATGTGAGCACTTACATAATTTCCAATTGAACGTAATTTAACGAATACAAATTACGTCAGTGTGTCTAAAGTGGACGGATCGATCAACCCGTTGTATTAAATAATTGTGACAGTTACTGGGTTAGAGGTCATATTGACTCAAGATCAGTGTATAAAAAGGAAACATACCACAGCTGTTAAACTATCTTTTAAGACGGATCACACAATACCATTCAACCAGCCCATACCTGTCCTCGACCACGCGTAAATCCTCTTTCCTAACAACTGTAACAATCCTCCATTAGAGAACATAGGACTAAACCGCTCACTAAAAAACACTAATCTTTGATTTGATCTTTTAATAGCAAAACCCGTAACTAAAGCCAGGCCCGGGTTAACGTTAGCAGAGTTTCGGGACGCGGTGTCTCTGTCGGCACATCCCAGGTGTAGTGAACTATCTGGGGCAGAAGTGACCCCGGCTGAGTCACTCGGGAGTGGCGATCAATGTTTGACAGCCCGCTCCCACGTTATGCTAGTGGTAAACAAGCAGACCTATTGAATGCTATCCCAGGCTAGGCTAGTGGTAAACAATGCTAATCCAGGCTAGGCTAGGCTATCTGGGAGTGAGGATGAGGCTAGTGTTTAAGTCTATGGATACATAACCAAAGCTGCAGATAGGGACAGCTATTTAACTTTATAGCGTGTAAGCGTGTAGCGTTTGTTTGTACCGATAATAAAGAATTATATCGACAATTTTTTTTTTGGAGTGATGGACCTTTCGATATTAGATCTCCAGCCCATGACTTCACTATCTGTCATCCTGTCATAAATCATCATCTTGAATTAAATCACCAACATCATCTCATAAATTGTCACTTTATTATCCACGGAGGAGGACTCGTGTATCAGTAGACTACCCTGACTAAATTATATTTTGTAATAACTTGAGAATGGTAGTACCATGGGTAGTACTGGGCCAGTTGGACTGGGGGGGCAGTGTGTGTGTGTGTGTGTGTGTGTGTGTGTGTGTGTGTGTGTGTGTGTGTGTGTGTGTGTGTGTGTGTGTGTGTGTGTGTGTGTGTGTGTGTGTGTGTGTGTGTGTGTGTGTGTGTGTGTGTGTCCTCCGGTGCTGCAGGGGGCGCTGTGAGGGGGCATCAGAGACCAGTAGAGTAGAGCGAGTGGAGATCAGTGTTGCCAGATCTAGTAAGATTTCCAGCGCAGATTTCCCTACTGCAGCCAGTGTTGCCAGATTGGGCGGGAAATTGGACCCAATCTGGCAACACTTGTGGAGAACAACACTGCATGCACTGCCAGAGCTAGTGCTAGCACAGCCAGCTAGTCAATTCAACCGAATTCTTAACTTCTGGGTGTCAAAATGAAACTGGTGAGTAACACGTCCTCACCCCGGTGATTGTAAACTTGTATTTGACCATGAGATCCGTTGAGCGGCTCAAGTTGGGCTGAACAAGCCTTTGTTTTCCACCATAGCTAACCCATCTAGTATCATTCATTCATGAGTCTGATCATAATAAACTCTAATAAAACTAACTTAACACGTAGGTGTGTGTGTGCGCGTACACAACGGTGCACAAACGTGTACACGTCCCCCGCACACCCAGTCTAAACCAAGCCAAACGTCCCTATGAGCAGTAACGTTAGTTGTGTCCATTTTCGTGCGAAATTAACAATGTCTGTATCCCATCTACTGTACCCCAGTACTGTTTATCAGGACACCCGACGCTGCCCTGCAATGTGCTCAAGTTTAAATCCACCACCATCATGCTGGACTGTGGCCTGGACACCACGTCCGTCCTGAACTTCTTACCATTGCCTCTGGTGCACAGGTGAGTCCGTTGGCCTGGTGCGAGCGGCGTCAGGTGCACACTTTGGGAACGGTTTTACTGTCTTGTGTAAAGTTGTGTTGTCTCTCATGGTGTCATATCGTTCTCTCTCTCTTTCGTTTGGTTCGTTAGTCCCAGACTCTCCAAGCTGCCTGGCTGGGTGTCCAAGGACGGATCGATCAACTTGGAAAAGGTAAGAGGGTCAGTTTGTGTCTGATTGGTTTTCTGGGGTCACTGTATTCACGAAGTCGTGTGTCAGAATCAGACGAATTGGATAAGCTTGCTTCCCACAGAATGACACTCACAATGTACAGACATGCATTATATACAGACATGAATGAGTTAAAATGCGTTATCATGTATAGTGGTTTTAATCATGATAAATGAATGTGGATGAATTGTATTTACAAATGGTGGCTTGTCTGGCCAGGATGAAATAGTAGATTTGATATAGTAATAGATGTACCAAATACATTATATCATATACACTAGTGTGCAACATTAAACTTGTGTTGTGTTGTTGTGCGTCCAGGAGCTGAAGGAGTGTGGTGGCAGAGTGTTTGTGGACTCCCAGCCTGAGCTCTGTCTTCCAGAGGTAAAACAAACCTCATGCATTTAACTGTACTGTATCACAACATCTCAAGGCCATACATACTCTTCAGTTGCGTTGCTGTTATCGTGGTTAATATTACTAAGTATATGACGTGAACCAAAATATATGCATTTTAAAAAGAGAGCTGGAGGTTATCGTATAAAAGGCTATACCAACTTACTCTGTCAATACATTTTACTACTACTTCTACGACTGCTATTAGAACTATTACTACTACTGCTGCTACAACTACTACTACTTTTAATCCACTATTACTAATACTCATACTTCTACTATTGATATCACTATCACTAGTGAATACTATCACTGATACTTTTATTAATACTACTACTACGATAACTAAAATTACGATTAGACTACTACTTAAGTACTATTAATGCGACTATTGCTACAACCACTACTACTACTTCTACTACGTATCATAATCCTAGTGTTGATAATCAAGTCAGATGTTATTCTGTGTTATTTTATGTTGTTATATGTTGCCCTATGTTGCACTATGTTGTTCTATGTTGTTCTATGTTGTTCTATGTTGTTCTATGTTGTCCTATGTTGTCCTATGTTGTTCTATGTTATTCTGTGTTCTATGTTGTTCTATGTTGTTCTATATTGTTCTGTGTTGTTCTATGTTGTTCTATGTTATTCTGTGTTCTATGTTGTTCTATGTTGTTCTATGTTGTTCTGTGTTGTTCTATGTTATTCTTTGTTGCACTATGTTGCTCTATGTTGTTCTGTGTTGTTCTATGTTGTTCTGTGTTGTTCTATGTTGTCCTATGTTGTTCTGTGTTCTATGTTGTTCTATGTTGTCCTATGTTGTCCTATGTTGTCCTATGTTATTCTATGTTATTCTATGTTGTCCTGTGTTGTCCTATGTTGTCCTGTGTTGTTCTATGTTGTCCTATGTTGTCCTGTGTTGTTCTATGTTGTTCTATGTTGTCCTATGTTGTTCTATGTTGTTCTATGTTGTCCTATGTTGTCCTATGTTGTCCTGTGTTGTCCTATGTTGTCCTATGTTGTTCTATGTTGTCCTATGTTGTCCTATGTTCTATGTTGTCCTATGTTGTCCTATGTTGTTCTGTGTTGTTCTATGTTATGCTGTGTTGTTCTATGTTGTCCTATGTTGTCCTGTGTTGTTCTATGTTGTTCTATGTTGTCCTATGTTGTCCTATGTTGTTCTATGTTGTTCTATGTTGTCCTATGTTATTCCCTGTTCTGACGTTAACACCCCCCCCCCAGAGGGAGCTGATGGACCTGTCCACCATCGACGTCATCCTGATCTCCAACTACCACTGCATGATGGCGCTGCCCTACATCACCGAGCACAGCGGCTTCACCGGCGCCGTGTACGCCACCGAGCCCACGCTGCAGATCGGCCGGTAGGGCGCCGTCGGCACGGCGACGGGGAACACCGACTCACATGGTTCACAGTGCACGGGGGGGGGGAGGTTCGGAAGGTTCTGCGTAGAACGGGAATCTTCTAGTTGGTGAAAAAACAAAAAACATATATATTTAAAGCTCACATTTTTATATATATATGAACTCTTATTCTTTTTCCATAAGATGATGATTGAGGTGATGCATTTATCTCATTGGATGCGTGTCTATTCTGTCTGATTTCAGTCTAACCTCCCACCGTCTCCTCCTCCAGGCTGCTGATGGAGGAGCTGGTCAACCACATGGAGAGAGTGCCCAAAGCCCAGTCCGCCACCTGCTGGAAGAACAAGGAAATACAGAGGTTCACATGTTTGTATGCCTCTCAAAACACATTGTGTTCCTTTTAATATGCAGCAATGTAGACAGCAGGAAAGTGGAGCCGAAAGGGTCTCGGTTCGATCCCCCCTTGCCCGCGTTCCCCTTGTGTCCACATGCATCCAAATCCAGATGCTGCTTTCGTTAAAGCTGACAATAGATCTAGATGATGTGTGTAGTAGGATGTGATGTGTTGAGCGGCGGCTGATGGGGCGTTGGTTCCAGGCTGTTGCCAGGGCCGCTGAAGGACGTGGCGGAGGTGTGGGCGTGGAAGAGGTGCTACACCATCCAGGAGGTCAACTCGGCCCTCAGCAAGGTGCAGCTGGTGGGGTACTCCCAGAAAGTGGTACGGTGTCCTCCATCAGGCCTCACTGCTCTCCCTAAACGTACCCGAGGACTCGTCTGTCGTCTCCTTCTGCTCCTGCTGGAACGCGAGTTCAGATGTAAACACCCGCCGTCTGGTTTGTGTTGTTGTTGTTGTTGTTCTCCAGGAGTTGTTTGGCGCTGTGCAGGTGTCCCCTCTAAGCTCCGGCTACTCATTGGGCAGCTCCAACTGGATCATCCAATCACATTACGAGAAGGTCTCCTATATGTCCGGCTCCTCCCTCCTCACCACACATCCACAGGTGAGACCCACCTGGGATCCATTGAGAGGGTCTGGTGTTTTACCAGCAGGGGCGATGTGGATGAGTCTAAACACGCGTGGGAGTGTCCACACATCTACTATGGCTGGATCAACCTCCCAGTTGGTACAGCCCACTGGTCAGGCTGGTACGTGGATGTACCTATCATACCTGGTTGGTAAAATAGGGTTCCTTCAATAATACTGGAAAGGACTTTGGCAGCCAAGGAGTTAAAGTCTGCTTTGATGGTTCTCTGAAAGCGGTCCAAAGTCCACCCTGACCTCCTCTTCCTCCTCTGTCCCTCCAGCCAATGGACCAGAGCTCGCTGAAGAACAGCGACATCCTGATCCTGACGGGCCTTACGCAGATGCCCACTGCCAACCCAGACGGCATGCTGGGAGAGTTCTGCAGCAACCTGGGTAGGCTGTTCTGATGAGAGCCCTCTGGGCGTCGGCCTACAGGATGGGTTCAGTCAAACCAAACAATGACATCATGATACACAAACCAAGAGTCACTCACTCACCTTTTGTGAATTAAAAAAACATTTTAATCCATAATTGTTCTCCTTGGCCACTCAAAGGCCTGTTGTGCTTCATTCATTCATTCAGCATTCATTCATTCATTCACTGCAGTCATGAGTATAGTCTGGCTGTGGTGTTGGACTCCCAGCTGGAAGGTACTGAGGGCTCACGGGGGGGCTGATGTTGTTGCCATGCCGCCCGTAGCCATGACGATCCGCGCGGGGGGCAACGTGCTGGTGCCATGCTACTCGTCGGGGGTGATCTACGACCTGCTGGAGTGCCTGTACCAGTTCATCGACAGCGCCAACCTGGGCAGCACGCCCTTCTACTTCATCTCCCCCATCGCCAACAGCTCCCTGGAGTTCTCCCAGATCTTCGCCGAGTGGTGGGGGGGCTTTTAATTTGAACATTTTCTCTATCCATTTTGTTAATAATACTGTTTACAACCAGGATAACCATATCCTGAGGCCACACGAGGATATGGTTCATGAGCTACATTAATTATTACAGACCGTCCAGTTGTTTTAATTCAAAGCTGTGTTTAAGCTGTGATCCGTTTTGATCAGTGTTTGACTACTCGGGCCTGGCACCATGCTGATTGGGTGTGTTGTGTTGTGTGTTGTGTGTTGTGTTGTGTGTTTGTGTGGCCCATTGCAGGCTCTGCCACAACAAACAGTCCAAGGTCTACCTCCCCGAGCCGCCCTTCCCCCACGCAGAGGTGGGTGCTGTGTCGGGGATTCATTCAGGAAGGGTTCCCCATGTGCATTAGGACTAGTCTCCGTCTGGTGTCACACCTGGTTCGCCTATGGCAACAGTAGAACTAGTCTCCGTCTGGTGTCACACCTGGTTCACCTATGGCAACAGTAGAACTAGTCTCAGTCTGGTGTCACACCTGGTTCACCTATGGTAACAGTAGAACTAGTCTCCGTCTGGTGTCACACCTGGTTCACCTATGGCAACAGTAGAACTAGTCTCAGTCTGGTGTCACACCTGGTTCACCTATGGCAACAGTAGAACTAGTCTCAGTCTGGTGTCACACCTGGTTCACCTATGGCAACAGTAGAACTAGTCTCAGTCTGGTGTCACACCTGGTTCACCTATGGCAACAGTAGGACTAGTCTCAGTCTGGTGTCACACCTGGTTCACCTATGGCAACAGTAGAACTAGTCTCAGTCTGGTGTCACACCTGGTTCACCTATGGCAACAGTATAACTAGTCTCCGTCTGGTGTCACACCTGGTTCACCTATGGCAACAGTAGAACTAGTCTCAGTCTGGTGTCACACCTGGTTCGCCTATGGCAACAGTAGAACTAGTCTCCGTCTGGTGTCACACCTGGTTCACCTATGGCAACAGTAGAACTAGTCTCAGTCTGGTGTCACACCTGGTTCACCTATGGCAACAGTAGAACTAGTCTCCGTCTGGTTTCACACCTGGTTCGCCTTCTTCCTCCTATGTAAACATTATTACTGGCCTCACACCAGTTTTCCCAAATTCTCTTTTTTAAACAAGGGGTAATCTTGTTTCACATCTGGTTTCCTACATGGTAAATATACTACTGGTATCTGGTTAAAACCTTTTTTTTCTTACATAAGTTAACGGCATGAATTGTATCTGGTCTCGCACCTGGTTTTGATAACAGTAGGACTAGCATCTGGTCTCACACCCGGTGTACTCCACACGTAAACAGCCGGTCTAGCGTGTAGCCACACCCGGTGTACTCCACGTGTAAACAGCCGGTCTAGCGTGTAGCCACACCCGGTTTACTCCACGCGTAAGCAGCCGGTCTAGCGTGTAGCCTCACCCGGTTTACTCCACGCGTAAGCAGCCGGTCTAGCGTGTAGCCTCACCCGGTTTACTCCACGCGTAAGCAGCCGGTCTAGCGTGTAGCCTCACCCGGTTTACTCCACGCGTAAGCAGCCGGTCTAGCGTGTAGCCACACCCGGTTTACTCCACGCGTAAGCAGCCGGTCTAGCGTGTAGCCACACCCGGTTTACTCCACGCGTAAGCAGCCGGTCTAGCGTGTAGCCTCACCGCGGCGTCTCTCCTGCAGCTGATCCAGACCAACAAGCTGAAGCACTACCCCAGCATCCACGGGGACTTCAGCAGCGAGTTCCGGCAGCCCTGCGTGGTCTTCACGGGCCACCCCTCGCTGCGCTTCGGGGACGTGGTGCACTTCATGGAGCTGTGGGGCCGATCCAGCCTCAACACCATCATCTTCACCGGTACAGCCCCCGCTGTGAGCCGCTGCTAGGCTAGGCTAGGCTAAGCTATGCCAGGCTATGCTATGCTAGGCTATATTAGGTTAAGCTATGCAATCTATGCTATGCTATGCTATGCTATGCTATGTAGTTACGTAAGTCGGGTGTAGCGGAAGGGACAAATGGCCACAAGAACCATAACTGACCCACCCACTTATTCAGTGGGTCAGTCTCAGGGCCAGTCTGTCTCAGGGCCAGTCTGTCTCAGGGCCAGTCTGTCTCAGGGCCAGTCTGTCTCAGGGCCAGTCAGTCTCAGGGCCAGTCTGTCTCAGGGCCAGTCTGTCTCAGAGCCAGTCTGTCTCAGGGCCAGTCTGTCTCAGGGCCAGTCTCAGAGCCAGTCAGTCTCAGGGCCAGTCTGTCTCAGGGCCAGTCTGTCTCAGGGGCAGTCTCAGAGCCAGTCTGTCTCAGGGCCAGTCTGTCTCAGAGCCAGCCTGTCTCAGGGCCAGTCTGTCTCAGAGCCAGTCTGTCTCAGGGCCAGTCAGTCTCAGGGCCAGTCTGTCTCAGAGCCAGTCTGTCTCAGGGCCAGTCTGTCTCAGGGCCAGTCTGTCTCAGGGCCAGTCTGTCTCAGGGCCAGTCTGTCTCAGGGCCAGTCTGTCTCAGGGCCAGTCTGTCTCAGAGCCAGTCTGTCTCAGAGCCAGTCTGTCTCAGGGCCAGTCTGTCTCAGGGCCAGTCTGTCTCAGGGCCAGTCTGTCTCGGGGCCAGTCTGTCTCAGGGCCAGTCTGTCTCAGGGCCAGTCTGTCTCAGGGCCAGTCTGTCTCAGAGCCAGTCTGTCTCAGAGCCAGTCTGTCTCAGGGCCAGTCTGTCTCAGGGCCAGTCTGTCTCAGGGGCAGTCTCAGAGCCAGTCTGTCTCAGGGCCAGTCTGTCTCAGAGCCAGTCTGTCTCAGAGCCAGTCTGTCTCAGGGCCAGTCTGTCTCAGAGCCAGTCTGTCTCAGGGCCAGTCTGTCTCAGGGCCAGTCTGTCTCAGGGCCAGTCTGTCTCAGGGCCAGTCTGTCTCAGGGCCAGTCTGTCTCAGGGCCAGTCTGTCTCAGGGCCAGTCTGTCTCAGGGCCAGTCTCGGGGCCAGTCTGTCTCAGGGCCAGTCTGTCTCAGGGCCAGTCTGTCTCAGGGCCAGTCTGTCTCAGGGCCAGTCTGTCTCAGGGCCAGTCTCAGAGCCAGTCTGTCTCAGGGCCAGTCTGTCTCAGGGCCAGTCTCAGAGCCAGTCTGTCTCAGGGCCAGTCTGTCTCAGGGCCAGTCTGTCTCAGGGCCAGTCTGTCTCAGGGCCAGTCTGTCTCAGGGCCAGTCTGTCTCAGGGCCAGTCTGTCTCAGGGCCAGTCTGTCTCAGGGCCAGTCTGTCTCAGGGCCAGTCTGTCTCAGGGCCAGTCTGTCTCAGGGCCAGTCTGTCTCAGGGCCAGTCTGTCTCAGGGCCAGTCTGTCTCAGGGCCAGTCTCAGGGTGGGTCCTCAGGGTTTGTCTCCCATCTGTCCCCCCAGAGCCAGACTTCTCCTACCTGGACGCGCTGGCCCCCTACCAGCCCCTGGCCATGAAGTGTGTGTACTGCCCCATCGACACGCGCCTCAACTTCCACCAGGTGTCCAAGCTGCTCAAGGAGATCCAGGTGAGCCCGCCCTCCGGTTCGAACCAGCCAATGAGGAGACGCTACTGGACATAAACAGTAGAACCGGCCCTGGGCCCGCACCAATACGATCAGGACTCTTATTGTATCAAAGTCTACACTGAGGTAGACGCGTTCTATCTATGGATATGATGGTTGGTGGGTTGATACTAGTTGGAGCCAAGGCCTCAGAAAAACACTGAAACATCTGTTGCAGGTTTTTTTAAATTGCCGGCATGATTAAGCTCCTCCACTCTAAACTAAATTCCAGAGCGATGTTTAATGATCTTTTATCCTCACTATTTACTGTTTTGGCTAAACAAAGAGAAACCTTTCTGGCCAGATGGCAGCGCATACTGTTTACTACCGAGTCAGTCATCTTCATCCAGAAGGACTTTGGCAGGAAGCTTTAGATCCACGTCCTTAAAGGAGAAGTAGGGGTCAGGGCATCTGGCTCAGTGATGTCCCTCAGACATCTGGGCTTCATTATACATTCATCCAAAACGACTTACAATGAGTCCATTAGTCAGAAGAAAGAGAAACAACAGTATATGGCTGTCGATACAGTGAGGATGTTCATAGAACCAAGTGCCAAGCACTGACAATCACTAGGATAACCCCGTATACAGCAGAGACAGGATGAGATGCTACACAATGCTAGGTCCTATAGCCGCTGCCAGGCCGGTCCACCTCCAACAGGTGCGTAGGAGGGAGGGAGGGAGGGGGGGGGGCTCTGCAGTCGAGTTAAACAAGTGAACCTTGACCCCCCGCCGCCCCTCACCCTAAATGCTGACTATGGTCCCACGGTCGCGCACCGCAAGGCGGTCGCGCGCCGCAAGGCGGTCGCGCGCCGCAAGGCGGTCGCGGGCCGCAAGGCGGTCGCGCGCCGCAAGGCGGTCGCGGGCCGCAAGGCGGTCGCAGGGCCGCAAGGCGGTCGCGCACCGCTTACGTCCTCGCTCCCCGACATCGTTACCTTCAGTCGAGGCGAGGCGGCAGCGAGGCCTGTGATTGGTCCAGGCCTGTGATTGGTCCAGGCCTGTGATAACCCCCCCCCCCCCCCCCCCCCCAGCCGCTCCACGTGGTGTGTCCGGAGCAGTACACCCAGCCCCCGCCCGCCCAGTCCCACCGCTCAGACCTGATGCTGGAGCTGCCGGCCCCGCCCCTCCCGTACCGCCGCTGCTCCGTGCTCAGCCTGCCCTTCAGACGCCGCTACGAGCGCATCCACCTGCTGCCCGAGGTCAGAGCCGCACCACACCACCCGCAGGATAACACCACCCGCACCGACACCACCCGCACTGTAACATCACCCGCACTGTTACACCACCCGCACTGTTACACCACCCTAACAGCCTCAGCCCAGAGGTCGACTAAAGTTAACAGATTAGATGTGAATTCTCCCGGTTACCATAGTAACACAGTGTTGTTGTATAGCTACGTGTTTACAGTGAGAGGGTGGTGTTGGTGGATGTAGTGAACCCCCTTTCAGTGGGCCTTAGAGGATGTCCTTAAGGAGGGGGTAGGGTGTAGGTCTCCCTGCCCCCTGATCCATCCCAGTACCTTCAGCAGTCGATCAATAAGGCTGTCCTGCTGATCAGTCGATCAATAAGGCTGTCCTGTTGATCAGTCGATCAATAAGGCTGTCCTGTTGATCAGTCGATCAATAAGGCTGTCCTGTTGATCATTCGATCAATAAGGCTGTCCTGTTGATCAGTCGATCAATAAGGCTGTCCTGTTGATCAGTCGATCAATAAGGCTGTCCTGTTGATCAGTCGATCAATAAGGCTGTCCTGTTGATCAGTCGATCAATAAGGCTGTCCTGCTGATCAGTCGATCAATAAGGCTGTCCTGCTGATCAGTCGATCAATAAGGCTGTCCTGCTGATCAGTCGATCAATAAGGCTGTCCTGCTGATCAGTCGATCAATAAGGCTGTCCTGTTGATCAGTCGATCAATAAGGCTGTCCTGCTGATCAGTCGATCAATAAGGCTGTCCTGTTGATCAGTCGATCAATAAGGCTGTCCTGTTGATCAGTCGATCAATAAGGCTGTCCTGTTGATCAGTCGATCAATAAGGCTGTCCTGCTGATCAGTCGATCAATAAGGCTGTCCTGCTGATCAGTCGATCAATAAGGCTGTCCTGCTGATCAGTCGATCGGTCGATAGGGCCGCCACTATTCAGTAGGAGGTCGTATTACTATAGAGAACAGTCTCGGTAACATTGATGATGACCGTGATCCGCCCTAACGAGAGCTCTGTGGTCGGCAGCTCGCCAAGTCCCTGGTGCCCTCGGAGGTCAAACCGGGCGTCTCCGTGGCAACCGTCTCCGGGATGCTGCAGTCCAAGGACAACAAGCACACGCTGATGGTGAGGTGTTTGTATGATTGTATCCATGACGTACCTATACTAGCGACGTGGCAGTGGTCTCACAGTGGGCTATCATGCACACGCAACCAATCAGAGCGTCCAGTTAATTAAGCAGACCTGCTTAAAGCCAATCAAACGCCCCTATCGTATCCATGGGACTTGTTATCCAACGGATGGTGAGCTAGCTAACCCGCCCACACGCGGCCTACGTCCGGCTGAAGCCTGTCCCCCTGTGCGTTGCCAGTCGGTGCCCCGCCCCCCCCCGGCCGCCCCCACCAAGAAGAGGAAGCGGGTGGCGGAGGAGCCCCCTGAGCTGCTGGCCCCCAAGCCCCTGCTGAGCGGAGCGGTGCCCCTGGACGGCTTCCTGGCCACCCTGCACAAGGTACCGCCCCAGAGCCGGCGCTGGCGAGGGGGTCAACAGGGGCTCTCATAACCCGGGCCCCTGTTGACAGGCCTTCATCATTCACCTCCTCTACACGCTCTGTATTGACCCTGACCTCTGACCCCTGCCCCCCCCGCAGCACGGCGTCAGCGAGGTGAAGGTGGAGGAGACGGCCGACGGCCACATCCTCCACCTGCAGGCGGAGGACGCGCTCATCCAGATGGAGGCGCACGCCACGCACATCGTGTGCGACAACAACGAGCCCATGCGCACCACCCTGCGCGACCTGGTGCTGCGCTTCCTGCAGAAGCTCTGACCTCTGACCCCTGACACGCCCCCCCTCCCCCCCCTCCCGGAAGCACCGCCCCCTCTGACGTCCTTGTTAAAGGGCCCCTGTTCTGATAGGCCAGAGACGTCCTTCACCCTGGCGACCATTTTGTTTATTTGGGTGGGAAACCTTCTGGAATATTTGGGGAAAACATGACGATTAAATGGGAATGCCTTCCTGATGCTTCCCGATGCTTCCCGGGTGTGGAAACGGAAGGCAGGCCTAGAGTGGTCATGGTTCCTCCAGAGTCTATAGAAGGTTTCTCCAGCCAGCTAACCAACATGGCCGCTCGGTGAAGAAGGTCTAGCGCGAGCCGTCTCAGCTCCCAACCGCTTCCCATAGTGACATCACAAGTGGGACTGTCATACCAGACGCTTGACGGACAGGTCGATCAGCGTACCAGTGGCACTCCCACCTATGATGTCATGACAGGGTTTCTTAATGGCCTCTGACGGCGAATCAACAGCACTGGTGGAAACGAGGGCCCTTTTTAATGATAAATAAAAGACTAAAGCACAGAAACACTAACCCGAGGGAACAGCACCCCCCTCTGGTGGAACAGGTGCTACTGCAGTCGGTGGCAGCGGTCGGTCCGGAGGAGGGGGATCATGGAGGGTTCGTCTGCAGCCTGGGACTGATTGGTTGAGGGTGAGGAGGGTGAACTGAGTGCTGAAAGGCGATTGGCTCGTCTGTGTGCCAGCTCACTGCCAATAGCCTGGCTGGCCGATGTCAGTATTTACAGTGTTGTGCTGCTGTCAATCCTACTTAAGTTTTATTTTATAAATTAATATTTTGTATTAAATAATTTCAGGTTTAAGAAACAAATTTAGCATCCAATTCATTTATTACAGTTCCTGGTTTTCGGTTCTTCCCATTCTTATAAATTTAGCTGGTGTAAGTATTATTTTATACTCTTTTCAGAGTTATGGCCCAGTACAGATAAATGTATTTTAATCTTTGTATATCAAAATAAGAAGAATTAATACAGATTTTCACAAGGTAATAATCATTTACTCATTTGACTAGGCAAGGCAAGGCAACTTTATTTATATAGCACTTTTCATACACAAGGCAGACTCAAAGTGCTTCACATATAAACATTGTCATACAATAAAATAAAATAATAGATAAGTAAAAAAAAACATGCAAAGAAATGGGTAAAATAGAAAGTTAAAAAGGCATTTTAGTATTAAAATAGAAAATAAAGGCAAAGTTAAAAAAGCTTTTTAGAAAGTGCAATGTATTTAAGATTTTGCAGAAAGCTAAAGCAAACGTCTTCAGTCTTGTTTTAAAGGTGCTCAGAGTTGGGGCACGTCTTAAATCCTCAGGGAGTTTATTCCAGCTATTTGTTGCATAGTAACTAAATCCTGCTTTCCCATGTTTTGTGTTTACTCTGGGGATAATTAACAGATTGGTCTCATAGGATCTAAATGGTCTAGAAGGCTGATGTAGTGGAAGCATATCAGTTAAATATTTTGGGCCTAAACCATGCAGGGATTTATAGGTTAGCAACATGATTTTAAAATCCATTCTCTGACCTACAGGAAGCCAATGTAACGATTTCAGAATTGGTGTAATATGTTCAAATTTTTTGGTCTTTGTTAGAACTCTAGCAGCAGCATTCTGAACAAGCTGAATCTTCCTCAGTTTGTTTTGGGAGACCTGTAAGGAGACCATTGCAGTAATCAAGCTTACTAGTGATAAAGGCATGTACAAGTTTCTGTAAGTCTTCAGTGGACATGAGCCCTCTAAGTCTTGCTACATTTTTTAAGGTGATAATATGCCGATTTTGTAACTGATTTGATGTGACTGTCGAAATGTAAATCTGAATCCATGATAACCCCTGGATTTCTGGCTTTGATTGAGGTTTTCAGGGACAGAGAGTGAAGGTAGAAACTAGTAGAAACACCAAACATTTGAACCACAGAATGTTTATCCCATTTAAACTTCAATGGCTGTTTAATGCCATTCACTTCCAAATTTAGAATATATGTACCAGTTTGAATATGGTTCAAGTAAGTATTTTGTGTTTTCCAGTATCGGCAAATATAAAGACACTCGGCAACACTCAAATACTGAGGTAAATATTTACCAGTCTCAAATGTAGTATAACTATTCTTGACACTTGTTGTGCTTGTTAGTTATGACCAGTGAGTCAATGTATCCGGTAGTTTCCAGAGTTTAGTACCACAGCTAGAGGCTCTGGACAAGATAAGGATGTAATGTAGAGTTTAGTCCTGTAGCCTTTCGCCAGCACCTTTGTCAGACTCTGAATTGTTCTGCCGCTACATGTGATGAGCGAGCAGGCAGGGTTGGGCATTGCAGACATTAAGGTTTGAACCTACAACCATCAGGCTGACCGCACCCTGGCATTCCTGCCTCCATTTGGTAAACATGTACTCGTCGAGGAAGTTTATATCCGGTCATTTTTGACTTGAAGACAAAATCCCAATCCAAAATCATGGCAAAATATTTTTTTTATTGATAAACAGTTCAATGTGCCACTGAAATACACGTAATATCTCAATATAAATTATCTTACAGTGCACACCACAAGCGTCACTTAAATACCAACAGTGTGAAGCAGAGCGCTGAGCTTCAGCGCTCACACAGAAAGAACTGACCACAGACCAGGACAGACAGATAGACCAAGGTGTTGTCTTGTCCATTTCCGAGACCGCCATTTTGAACTAGGAGAAACAAAACGGTGGAGGTGGAAGACTGTTAAGTTTCGGAGAGTGTACACATGATGAGGGTGCGTTTGGACCATTTCATTAGACAGTTGACCAACTGACTGCGGTTGGTGAGAGGAAAGGGTTAATAGGATACAAACAAACATGGCTTGCATACACAGTGTAATCATTGCTGCACCCTGCTGTCAATCAAGTGGTTTATATGAACTTGTTATTCATGAATAGTAAAGCCCGCCTTTAACTACGTTAGATGTAACCATTGGCAAACTTTACCGTGTCGCTATTGGCTATTATGTAATAATCTGCTTCTTCAAAGATACTATTGCTTGTAAAAGCAAACTATCATGGAAATATCCGAGCTGATCTAGAAAAATAATCCTTTGTCTGGGATTAAAAAAAACAAAGAAATGAACCCGATATATAAGAATAAGACCCTGTTTAAACAGAACAGTATCGTTCCCCGTTGGTTTAGTGTAGTAGAAATAAGACGGGGACGGTGACATCACTTCCTGGCTGCCGTCACACTGGGTTTGAACCCTAACAGGAAGTGGTGCTATAAACGGCAGGATCAAGAGCCTTCTAGGGAAGGGGGGAGGAGGGGTCAGGGACGAGGGGGGAGAAGGGCCCTTACAGGAATAGTATTCAAATGCTCTGTCATTCAGACTTGTAGGTCGTTTCTCCAAAAGGTTCCACCGGGCTTGTTAAGTTTCCAACGCACACACACCAGGTGTAAAACCCCCACCTGGTGTAAACATATCCTTACTAAAGGGGGCTGGGGTCGGTGGCAGTTGGTATTCGCGTTGGATTTGACACTCTGACGCTTATTACCTTTGGATGTTACCAACGTCAGAACGTCAGCGTTCGGGCACCCCAACCCCTGGTGTGATGCCCCCCTCCCCCTCGTCATCAAGATAAGTGGTGGCACCTGCTAACCAATCAGTGTACCTTCCTCCCCACGTCAGGAAATAACTAAATTAAGATAAAGATCGGTGCTGATTGGCTCTGGTCGGCGGCCGGTCAGGTGGTGGCCGTGGTTCGTCTGGGAGTCGGTTCCTCTGAGTGTCCGGGTGGGTCGGCGGCGGCGGCGGCGGCGGCGGCGGCGGCGGCGGGGGGCGGGGCTACTTGGACTCCTTCTCGGCCTCCACCAGCGCCGAGCGGATGCCCATCTTGTTGAGCTCCTCCACCAGGTCTCCGCTCTGGTGCATCTGCAGCAGGATGTCGCAGCCGCCCACAAACTCGCTGTTGAGGTACACCTGGGGGATGGTGGGCCAGTTGGAGAACTCCTTGATGCCTGGTGGTGGGGAGAGAGCGAGTGAGTTTCTAATCGTGAGGTCGCTGGTTCGAGTGACTCTGTGACCAATGTTCTCCAAATGTTTAATTCTGTGATTTGTAGTGTTAAAGTAAGATAATTCCACTCTGATAAAGAGTTGGATCTTATCTAAAATTTGGTTCATTAGTTATGGGTCAGGAAGATGGTGGATGATGGTAGTTTTCCCTGTTCCGTGTTCAGGCCCAATAGGAGATTGGTTATTTTACGGCCTGAACCAGCTTACCCACTTTAGAGAGATTGCCAGGTCTCCCAAGCTTGAAAACAAGCCCTACTGAATAGAGTGACGTCGTCGGTTTCTTAACTTCCTTGTCCCCTGTCTGAAGTGAGGGCCTGAACACATAATAGACTGTCCACTTCTCTGTAACGAGCAGTGACGTTGCCAAAAACTGCACTTTCCTCAACAGATTTTAACATTTGACATAAAGGCCACCCCACCCCTCTGGCGGAGCTGGTGAGGACTGATAAAAGTGGAGCCCCCCCCCCCAGTGTGTGGCAGACTCCTTCAGACAAGAAACCCCCATAAGCACTGTGTTGAAATGACGCAATGAGACAATACGGCCAGTCACCATTAGCATCTAGATTAAATGCCACCAAAGGATTTTAACCGTAACTTATTCATTAAGTTGAAAACAACAACAACTCTAGCCGAACCCCTACAGTTAATCGGGACAGTCCCCGGTCCATCAGGACAGTCCCCGGACCACTGACCTTGTCGGAGGTCCTGGTCGTCCAGCACGTTGTACGCTGCGTAGTCGTCCACCCCGTGCATCCGGAGGATCTGCACCACCGCATTACTGAAGCCGCACATGGGCTGGGCGGGGGTCCCCTTGATGAACACCACCACCTTGTCCTTCTTCACCATCTCCCCCAGGGTCTGCTGCATGTCCGTGGCGGCGCACAGGAGCCGGGCAGCGGTGAACGACACCGGCCCAGCGGGGAGCCGCATCGACGGGTACCCCGCAGTGCTGCCCGCCCGCAGACAGCGGACGCTCGCTCGGATCAGGTTGTTCATGTTGTCCGCTTGACGATACGTTGGTGTAACGATACAGGTGGTGTTTGTTTTGATTAGTTGCCGAACACACACGGCAGGAGACGAGGGTTAAGTAAAGTCAATGTCCTCCTGCTTACGAACGTAGGCAAGCGTCACCCGTCACGATGGCCGGAGCCGAGACTGATTGGGCGACAGCTCTCTGTGGTGGATGCTCATTGGTGGAGAATCGTGTCCGTTAAAATTTACGCAATGCACTGTAATTCGGATTAAAATCTATTCATTTATTTTTTGTTATTACATATGTTCTTTGTTGTTTTAAAACAAAAAATTACCATGATTTCACGCAAAATTAAAGGATGCTATTACTGCGCAAACAAAAAATATATAAAAGTCATGACCCTTCCGGGTCGTAACCGGATTTAATCCGCTTCCGGGTCGACCTGTGGGAGTCGGAAGTGGACGATTGTTGATTTTGAAGCATGGCGGCGAAAACCGATACAAAAAACACAACAGGGAAACCCTCCAAACATGGCGGCAAAGAATCCAAAAAGCTCATCATCGCCAAGACCCCGGCGGAGGAGCAGCGGCTCAAGCTGGAGCGGCTGATGCGGAACCCGGACAAACCCGCGCCCATCCCTGAGCGGCCGCGGGACTGGAACCCGCGGGCCCCGCCGGAGTTCGTCCGGGACGTGATGGGCTCCAGCGCCGGGGCCGGCAGCGGAGAGTTCCACGTCTACCGCCACCTCCGCCGCAGGGAGTACCAACGGCAGGACTTCCTGGACAAGATGTCGGACAAGGTGAAGCAGGACATAGACTACCTGGACAAGGTAGAGGAGAACAAGAAGGCGGCAGACGACCGCACCGCCAAGCGCCGCAAGAAGAGGGACAAGCTGAAGATGAAGAAGATGAGCGCCAAGAAGGCGAAGGAGGACTCCACCAAGGAGGGCGACGAGAAGAGCTCCAGCAGCAGCAGTGATGATGATGATGATGACAAGGAGGCGGAGGACGATGCGGAGGCTCCCAGTTTCGTAATGGGCAGGAAATAACCAGTAACACTCTGTATAACTGTAGGCCCAGTTCCACTCTATATGACTGCAGGCCCACTGACGCTGGAGGAGATGGAGGTCTGCGTTTAGATGTGGAGGAGATCCGACCCAGGATTCATTGTTGTGCTGGTGAATTGGACTTGAGAAGCAGAAGCACACATAATTGGAATCATCAGGTCGTCTAACCCGGACTGCTGTACAATGGAAAGATGCAGCTAGTCTTTGATTGGCTGGAACCTGAATGGACGTCTTCTAATATCCCATGGACATGATTAATCTAATTGTAATAATTCTGATATACTTTTTTCTGTATTACTTGAATTGTCATGACCCTGTAAGATATTAGTTTTTTGTTGCTCTTGTTTCTCTTCACCAGAACAGCATTTTCTCTTGTAGTAATTGTCAGGACAATAATGGACCATCTTTTAGACGGTACTTGCCTTTCATCACCGGGTCGCCCTTGCGATCAGCTTCGGAAGGTGTTTCCTACTTGTGTGTTAGAATTGAAGGTAATGTCGGCCGCCCTAGTATACCTGTTGTATATTTTTATTATGATTATGAAGTGTTTTAATAAAAAACAAAACGTGCTAACGTTTCCTGCCATTTTTCTTTAATAATACAGCTATCCTGACTTATCTTTACTATTCAATGTGGTGATTTTTTACTTTTTTAGTTTATTTTAAACCAACTGTCCTATCCTGAGAGTGTACTGGGTGTTTTCCCAGGATGCATTGCGACTTTGTTAACACGGCCCCTTGCGAGATCTGCAAGTGGTGCCCCCTCAAAGTCGCAGAGAGTAACTCAAGGAATGAAAAGGCGTGGCTCCTGGAGGTGCCGGAGGTCCACGTGCGATGTTCCTTGGACACGTTGCCCCCCCCCCCCCCCCCCCGTGCGACCCCTGTTTCCCACGGCGGTGGTGGCGTTCTGACCTGTGGCCACCACCTCTTCTTGAGGCAGGGAGAGAGAATGCAGTGGGGGTGTAGTGTCTGGCAGGGTGAGCTGCTCCTGTCCGACGCCTTTCCACTGCGACATGCCCTGTATGTAGGTGAGTGGTGTGGGTGCAGGACCTGGCTGGAGATGGACCGTCTCACTAAGGGTTTTTAATGGTCCAACAATCAAGGTATCGCACGAGGCGATCTGTCACCTGCAGGATAATATGCAGCCAGCCTTCTTGGATGCACGCATCAGATTGGATGGAGAGGCCTAAGTCTTAATTTGCATGTTTCTGTCCGTTCCACTGGACTTAATGTTCTCCCTCAAGTCTATATGTATATAATATATATATATTTCTTTTTTTTTTGGAAAGGTAGCCCACTATTTTTAATGTTAAATAAATGATTTGATTTAAAATTGTTTACTCTTTCATTGCGACTGTTTATTTCTATACATCTGTGTTCATAAGTTGAGTGTGACGAAAATGCTGGCTGCACATATTTCTACAAACGAATTGTGCCTAAAGTGTAGGTGGAGCTGAAGGTTGATTGCTATAGCGTTCATGTTACGAAGAAACCCAGTAACTCAGAAATATGCTCCTTATGGTATTTTTCTATTCATTTTATAATGAATAAATCTGAGCTTGTAGTAATCTTAACTTTATTAAATGGCATTTGTGATCATGTTGGGGCTTAATCATAAAACTTAGTGGTTTCTCCAAAGAGCACCTTTTGCATTTTCTTAAGTGAGCTGAAGAAAAACCTGCATGGAAAGATCTGGTATTAGTTCTCTGGATTCATTTGTAAACTATGAGACGTGGGATACGAGTTAAAGTTGTAGCCTGCAGGCTATGACACACACACTTGTGTTTTTGTTCTCTTGAAGGCCAAAAGCATGCACACTTTTCTTCTTCAAACTGAACCCAGGGCTCCGGTTGTGCCTGTGGCGGGGGAGGAGCAGGAGGGCCTGCATGTCGAGGCAGGAGACTGTCCTTCCTCATTGACGTTTCTTCATCTGCTTCTGGAACCAGGCAGGAGGTGGAAGTACTCTGCATGCTCCTTTTACTCGCCCGCTCTCAGCGACAGAAGTTGCGCTCCAACATTTGAGTTCTAATTTTAAAGTCGACCGGCGCCGCTGGCCCCATGGCCCTGGTGGGGGCTGCTGGAGAGGGCCCCAGAGAGGAGACCCCCGACCGCAACCCGCCGTCCCCTCAAGGTACACTTCAAGAACGTCAGGATGGTCGCTGGTGGAGAATCCCACGGCTGGGACGGGGTCCCACGATATGTTTGGACAATCAATTTGTAAAACCGATTTAGAGCAGACAACCATTCAGTGAAAGTCGAGTGTAGTTTGTTTTGAGTGGTGGCTGTAGTTGTGTCTGACTCTTCCTGATGACGGGTTGGGACATTAGCCCTCCATTTATTGTTTACTTGCTGAGACCTAGTACCTAAACGCTAAATTACTAGTGTTGAAATTAGAGAAAAAATTCAGTGCAAAAGGTAACTATCAAATTATAGTTTGTCATTTCTAGGGGTTGAATAGTGTAAAGTTGTGTTATCTACATACAACCTCTGCCAATAAAGTAAGTTTGCATATGTTAATTGTTCTAGATTGTGTAATAACTTAGTTCAATGCAACCTGCAACGATCGTTCAGTTGTCATTACAGGAGAGTGTGTTTCTCTCCCAGGTGAGAAGACGGCTGTACAGAAACAGACTTACACCAGATGGATGAACGTCTTCCTGAAGAGAGTGAGGAGCACACACACACACACACACACACACACACACACACACACACACACACACACACACACAGGTCCCTCCCTCTGATCAGTGCCCCCCCCCCTCCCAGTGTGACCCTCCCCTCCAGGTCCAGGATCTGTTCGTGGACCTGGGGGACGGCCGGGCGCTCCTGGCGCTGCTGGAGCAGCTCTCAGGCTGCCAGCTGGTGAGGCAGCGAGGAGGAGAACCACCGCCAGCCCCGACCATGACCTCCGATCTGGATGTGGGGGGGGGGGGGGGTTATGTACGGGCATAACAGGGGGGCTGACTGACCTGAGAGTAGACCAGACGGCGTTTAGAGGATGGTGGGGGTTCAGGATGCAGAATGAGGGAGGCAGTATGGGAGGCAACCTTGAACTCAAGGTTTTACTTTGAGCCCAGATAAGACGGACTAAATGCACTCAGAAGAGCCTCAGCCTGGAGCTGAGGCTCCTTATCTTCCTTCTGTTCACCACATGACCAAAAGAGCTGGAAACCACAGCTAAATAGATTAGATTCCTTCCCATTATTTCAGTCGATGAATTCCATAATGTGGATTCCTTCAAACTATTGAGGATTCAGCCCAACAAAGAGATGTGTGACGAGGTTTCTCCCTGTAGGTGTATCGGTTCAGGCCTTCCACACACCGCATATTCAGGCTGAACAACATCGCTAAGGCCCTGGCCTTCCTCGACGACCGACACGTGAGTTCCTTCAGCTACAGTCGCCGTATCTTTGCATAACCGCTCCAGCATTTATATGGTAGTTGGTGTTCATAATGGTATGTGAAGTGTTTTTGTATCCCATGAAAAGCCCTTATTTCCATAAAATGTATTTATTAAAATAAGTATTTTAGTACGATGATTTTTGTAGCCTTATTTTGTTGTAGCACTATTTTGTTGTGGGTTGTTGTTGTTTGTTGTCCACCCAGTGAGTCCTGACTAAAGTACATTACTCAAGTAAGGGACTCAAGTAAGGGACTCAAGTAAGGGACTCAGGTAGGTGACTCAGGTAAGGGACTCGGGTAAGGGACTCAGGTAAGGGACTCGGGTAAGGGACTCGGGTAAGGGACTCAGGTAAGGGACTCAAGTAAGGGACTCAAGTAAGGGACTCAAGTAAGGGACTCAGGTAAGGGACTCAGGTAGGGGACTCAGGTAGGGGACTCAGGTAGGGGACTCAGGTAAGGGACTCAGGTAAGGGACTCAGGTAGGGGACTCAGGTAGGGGACTCAGGTAAGGGACTCAGGTAAGGGACTCAGTTAAGGGACTCAGGTAGGGGACTCAGGTAGGGGACTCAGGTAAGGGACTCAGGTAAGGGACTCAGGTAAGGGACTCAGTAGGTGACTGAGGCGTCTCCTGGTCCTCAGGTGAAGCTCCTTGGCGTCGAGGCCTCAGCGGTGGCTGACGGTGTTCCTCACGTGGTCCTGAACCTCCTCTGGAACATCATCTCCTTCTTCCAGGTGAGGGCCTGTCTGACTGACTGTCTGACTGACTGTCTGACTGACTGTCTGTCTGAATGTCTGTCTGACTGACTGTCTGTCTGTCTGACTGTCTGTCTGACTGTCTGACTGACTGTCTGACTGACTGACTCATGCACAGTGACATGAGAACGGTAGATCCTAGCCTGTCTCCTCCTCCCCCCTCTCCCCCCTCTCCCCCCTCCTCCCCCCTCCTCCCCCCCCTCCTCCCTCCCTCCCCCTCCTCCTCCCCCACTCCCCCCCTCCTCCTCCCCTCCTCCCTCCCCCCTCCTCCTCCCCTCCTCCCTCCCCCCTCCTCCTCCCTCCCCCCTCCTCCTCCCTCCCCCCTCCCTCCCCCCTCCTCCTCCCCTCCTCCCTCCCTCCCCCTACTCCTCCCCCTCCTCCTCCCCCACTCCCCTCCTCCTCCCCCCTCCTCCCTCCCCCTCCTCCTCCCCCACTCCCCTCCTCCTCCCCTCCTCCCTCCCCCCTCCCTCCCCCCTCCTCCTCCCCTCCCTCCTCCCCTCCCTCCCCCCTCCCTCCCCCCTCCTCCTCCCCTCCTCCCCCCCCTCTCCCCCTCCCCCTCCAGATCCAGGAGGCGACCGGAGGCCTTAAGCGGCGTCTCTCCTCCAGCCTCTCCTCCCTCCCCCCCTCCCCCTCCCCCTCCCCCCGGGGCCCCCTCCCCCCGCCCGGGGGCCCCTACTCCAGCGCCACCCTGCCCCCCCGCCGCAGGAGGCCGGGCCGGGGCCGACGGCTCCGCTCGAGGCCCCTGGAGAGCCTCCTGCTGTGGGTCCAGAGGAGGACGGCCAGGTGAGGGGGGGGGAGACAGACAGACATGGTTCAGACAGACAGACGGGGTTCAGACAGACAGGATGGAGACAGACAGGCGTGGTTCAGACAGACAGACATGGTTCAGACAGACAGACGGGGTTCAGACAGACAGGATGGAGACAGACAGGCGTGGTTCAGACAGACAGGATGGAGACAGACAGGCATGATTCAGACAGACAGGATGGAGACAGACAGGCGTGGTTCAGACAGACAGGATGGAGACAGACAGGCGTGGTTCAGACAGACAGGATGGAGACAGACAGACATGGTTCAGACAGACAGACGTGGTTCAGACAGACAGACGTGGTTCAGACAGACAGGATGGAGACAGACAGACGTGGTTCAGACAGACAGACGTGGTTCAGACAGACAGGATGGAGACAGACAGGCGTGGTTCAGACAGACAGGATGGAGACAGACAGGCGTGATTCAGACAGACAGATGCGTCCTGTCTCCAGGCTGGGCGTGGTTCAGACAGACAGGATGGAGACAGACAGGCGTGGTTCAGACAGACAGATGCGTCCTGTCTCCAGGCTGGGCGTGGTTCAGACAGACAGGATGGAGACAGACAGGCGTGGTTCAGACAGACAGATGCGTCCCGTCTCCAGGCTGGGCGTGGTTCAGACAGACAGATGCGTCCTGTCTCCAGGCTCGGCGTGGTTCAGACAGACAGATGCGTCCCGTCTCCAGGCTGGGCGTGGTTCAGACAGACAGGATGGAGACAGACAGACAGCATGCGTCCCGTCTCCAGGCTGGGCGTGGTTCAGACAGACAGGATGGAGACAGACAGGCGTGGTTCAGACAGACAGATGCGTCCTGTCTCCAGGCTGGGCGTGGTTCAGACAGACAGGATGGAGACAGACAGGCGTGGTTCAGACAGACAGATGCGTCCCGTCTCCAGGCTGGGCGTGGTTCAGACAGACAGGATGGAGACAGACAGACAGATGCGTCCTGTCTCCAGGCTGGGCGTGGTTCAGACAGACAGGCGTGGTTCAGACAGACAGGCGTCCCGTCTCCAGGCTGGGCGTGGTTCAGACAGACAGGATGGAGACAGACAGGCGTCCCGTCTCCAGGCTGGGCGTGGTTCAGACAGACAGGATGGAGACAGACAGGCGTGGTTCAGACAGACAGATGCGTCCCGTCTCCAGGCTGGGCGTGGTTCAGACAGACAGGATGGAGACAGACAGGCGTCCCGTCTCCAGGCTGGGCGTGGTTCAGACAGACAGGCGTGGTTCAGACAGACAGATGCGTCCTGTCTCAGGCTGGGCGTGGTTCAGACAGACAGGATGGAGACAGACAGGCGTGGTTCAGACAGACAGGCGTCCCGTCTCCAGGCTGGGCGTGGTTCAGACAGACAGGCGTGGTTCAGACAGACAGATGCGTCCCGTCTCCAGGCTGGGCGTGGTTCAGACAGACAGGCGTGGTTCAGACAGACAGGCGTCCCGTCTCCAGGCTGGGCGTGGTTCAGACAGACAGGCCAGGCGGCGTGGTCTTCAGATCAGACAGGCGTGGTTCAGACAGACAGATGCGTCCCGTCTCCAGGCTGGGCGTGGTTCAGACAGACAGGCGTGGTTCAGACAGACAGATGCGTCCCGTCTCCAGGCTGGGCGTGGTTCAGACAGACAGGCGTGGTTCAGACAGACAGATGCGTCCCGTCTCCAGGCTGGGCGTGGTTCAGACAGACAGGCGTGGTTCAGACAGACAGATGCGTCCCGTCTCCAGGCTGGGCGTGGTTCAGACAGACAGGCGTGGTTCAGACAGACAGATGCGTCCGTCTCCAGGCTGGGCGTGGTTCAGACAGACAGGCGTGGTTCAGACAGACAGATGCGTCCCGTCCAGCTGGCGGGTCAAAGACAGGCGTGGTTCAGACAGACAGATGCGTCCCGTCTCCAGGCTGGGCGTGGTTCAGACAGACAGGCGTGGTTCAGACAGACAGATGCGTCCCGTCTCCAGGCTGGGCGTGGTTCAGACAGACAGGCGTGGTTCAGACAGACAGATGCGTCCCGTCTCCAGGCTGGGCGTGGTTCAGACAGACAGGCGTGGTTCAGACAGACAGATGCGTCCCGTCTCCAGGCTGGGCGTGGTTCAGACAGACAGGCGTGGTTCAGACAGACAGATGCGTCCCGTCTCCAGGCTGGGCGTGGAGGTGTGGGACTTCGGGCGGAGCTGGCGGAGCGGCCTGGCCTTCCTGGCCCTGATCCAGTCCATCGCCCCGGGCCTGGTGGACCTGGGGCACCGCCCCCCCACGGACCCCCACAGGACCCTGGAGGAGGCCTTCAGGGTCGCCCGGGACCGCCTGGGCGTCCCCGCCCTGCTGGAGCCACGGGTGAGACTGACAGACAGACAGACAGACAGACCGGGTCAGGTTAGGGTTAGGGAGAGAGGGTTGACCCGGCACTGAGCCCAGGGGGTAATGCTCCGGTCCTCCCCCAGATGTGGCGTGCTCTTCACCCGACCAGCGCTCCATCGTGACCTACCTGTCCATGTTCCTGGAGTTCCAGAGTGAAGCAGACGAGGTGAGTGTGTGTTCACCAGAGCCCCCGGTGCATCCATCACGGGGTCCTGGGGAGGGCGGCTCCTGTTGGCTGCTCTCCCTCCAGCAACATCCCATAAAGCCTCCGTCGGTGACCCCCCCTCTGACCCCCAGGACGCCCCAGAGCTCCAGGGCCCCCTCCAGCGGAGCCAGGGGGGGCCGGGGGGGCCGGGGGGGGGGCCTGATCTACAGCCAGAGGCCCAGGTCTTCCTCCACACTCTGGGGAGACAGGGAGCAGTTACTATGGAAACGATGGTCCAACCCCCCCCCGCTGCGAAGGACGTCTTCATCCCACGGAACCTCGGGGGGCACCCCCCCCCCAAGGGCCCGGCGGCACGGGGGGGGTCTCGTCGGGACCGGCCCCCCACGCCGCGGCCCGGGACGCGGCGTGGGGGTGGCAGGGGGGGCCCCCAGCGCCACCACGTCCTCAGCCGTCCCGCGCCGACCCCGGAGAGGGGGGCGGCCCCCGCAGCGCGGAGGACGGGGCGGCCCGGCTGGCCGCGCTGGACTCGGACGAGGAGGACGCCTTCAGCTACATCCTGGACCTCCAGCGAGAGGGCCTGCGCTCCGAGGAGGGGGGGGAGGGGGAGGGGGGGGAGGAGGGGGAGGAGGAGGGGAGGAGGGGGAGGAGGGGCAGTGTGGAGGTGAAGGACTGCCCCACGTTGGGGGGGTGAAGGCAGAGCAGTGGGAGGAGCATGGCGCCGTGAGGGGGGGAGACGGTGGCGCCGTGAGGGGGGGAGACGGTGGCGCCGTGAGGGGGGAGACGGGGCGCCGTGAGGGGGGGAGACGGGGGCGCCGTGAGGGGGGGAGACGGTGGCGCCGTGAGGGGGGGAGACGGGGGCGCTGCCCCCCGGAGGAGCCCCGGGCCGCGGGTTCAGACGTCCTCCTGGCGGCCGTGGGGGGCGGAGCCGAGGGAGAGGAGGGACGTCGGACGAAGAGGGCGAGTCGCCGGCGGGATGGGTCAGACGAGGAGGAGCGGGGGGGGCGGGGCCTCCAGGCCAACGCCGCGGGGAGACCGGCGAGTGACAGCGTGTTCAGGGAGGGGAGTGAGAGGGTGAGAGAGGAGGTCTCCGCGTTCAGGGGGAGGTTCGGCGAGGGGGGTGACCTCATCGACCGGCGCCGGCCGCGACTCCGACCAATCAGACGCCGGAGAGAGAGCAGCAGAGACCTCAGGAGACACGGGGGCTGTACCACACGGCAGGGGAGAGATGGAAGAGAGGTTCTATGGATGTGTGGCTGGCGAGGGAGAAGAGGGAGCGACTGATGAAGAGCGGGTCGGGAGTTCCTCCGGTGATGTCACCCGCCGGGAGCTGGAGGTTCTCTTCGGCCTGTGGGTCCTTCTGTTCTGCTACTTCCTGTTCCATGAGACGCACGGCTGACGACTCCTACAGTCGGTGCCCTGAGACAGACAGACAGACAGACAGACAGACAGACAGACAGACAGACAGACACCATCTATTTCATTAATGAGGTACTTTGATACTTGAATCGAACCAGCCTAACAAACTAGGCAAACTTTTTTTTGTCAGAATCTGTGTCCCTAATTGTTATGATATAATGTTAACATTTTGGTATGCATTAATTATCATACATATACAGTTGGCCATTTTTTTTAAATGTTTTGCTTTACTGTCATTATTCTTTTATAGATGCACAACATGTTTGTTCAACCTCAAGTTGTTTTGGCGCACTTCACTCATTAAAAGGTATTTTTCTGCTACATTGTTTTTGCGTGGAAAACGAATCCGTGCTTCCCAATTCTAACCACAAGGTGGCAAAAATAACCGCGGCAAAGCTCTTAACACAGTAGAGAGGCGGCGTCTCCACGATGCTACCCATCTAGAACCACAGAACTAATCTTATTCACTCCGTTCTTTTTAACGCAAGTCTTCTGTTCATCCTTCCTCCTCTTCTCACACACTTAAACATAAGTGATAATTAATACTAGCATTAATATCCTTGTATCAATGACATGTGCCTCTGCATGGTTCCTATAACAGGAGTCAGGCAGTCTGACGGCCGTGTCTCTTCCCGGGTCACCATTGGCCCGAGTCACAGCAGGTTGCGGCCGTTATGTAAGGAGCAGAACGGGGACACACTCTGAAGCAGGAGCGTTGCCTCAGGGTCCAGACTCCATGTTGACCCTCACACTGTGTTTGTTGTGGGCTACACCGGTAGCACAGCGCACACAACCCCCATACAGACGGGAAGAGGAGTTCTGAGAAACTGAGGGAGAGGGAGGAGGGAGAGAGGAGGGGGGAGAGGGAGAGAGGAGGGGGAGGGGGGAGAGGGAGAGAGGAGGGGGAGGGGAGAGAGAGGAGGGTGGGAGGGGAGAGAGGAGGGTGAGAGAGAGAGGGGGAGGGAGAGAGGAGGGGGAGAGACAGTGAGTGGAGGGAAGAGACAGAGAAACACAGAGAGACAGAAGGGGAGAGAGGAGGAGAGATAGACAGACAGGGAGACAGACAGACAGACAGACAGACAGACAGATAGACAGACAGGGAGAGAGAGAGAGATAAGGGGACACAGACAGGGAGAGAGAGAGAGATAAGGGGAGACGGGAGGCGTGTTCACCCCAGGGGTCGTGACACTAGCGAGGAGGTCGATATTGTTTCAACACCGCCGCCGCCGCCCCCACACACACTCAGAACAGAACATAAGAACAACACATCTCTGGCTTCCACTCAGCATGAGTTTCTTTCTGATTTGGAGGTTTAGTTTTTTGACCCCTTCAGTGTTTCTCCGTACCTCGGCAGCTGGGCGCTATCGCCATCGGCGACAGCCGACCAATCAGAGCTGCTCCTTCAGCCCCTGAACAACTAAATCACACCAGAGGCTTTGAGAGGTCAGAGGTCAAAGCTCTGCTGCTAAATACACACACAACAGCCTAACCCTTTATACACTGCTTTGACCTTTGAACATCAACCATGACCTCGTCAACACCCAAACCTTGACATGAGCTGTGTTCGAAATCGTTCCCTATCATGGATGTAGGGCACTAAATAGGGTGTACGCCATTTTGTAGGGTGTTCGAATTCTCAGTGGTCCACTATATAGGGCACTATATAGTGGACTTAAAATAGGGTACATACGATGTTCCCTACATGTTACTCCTGTATACCACAATGCAATGCGGTCGTGTTTTTCCGGAGGAGAAGAAGAAGCTGAATAACCGCGAAAACGAATACATTTAATGATGGAGTCTCTGGCTTTCGTTTACAAATGTCAACAATTTATTTGGGATTTAACATAGAATATTTAACATTCAAAATTAAGAAAAAAATACTTGAACAAGGAAATGTAACATTTAACATCAATACAACCTCCAGCTTTCCATGTGAGTGCCCGGTTTGTTAACATGATGTGGGCGCATCGGTCTGCGTCGCACAAATACCCGGCGTATTTACTGACGCAAATGACGTTTAGAAATGTTCAGCGTAGTGTCCGAATTCTCGTTCCCTATTCCCTATATAGTGCACTATATCATGTACACTATATAGGGAATAGGGAACGAGTGTATAGGGAACAATTTCGAACACAGCTATGGTCTCCCTAACCAACACCTCCATCGACCCCACCAGCTATCCTCCACCTCCACAGATCCGTCAGAGAGGGTCCCGGTACTGGGTCCTACCATTTACAATTCTACCTGTTTGTGACATCACAAGTGGGAGATCAGTTTGCCTGATGTCTCAAACGGCTTGTATCGGCCAATCACAGCACACCTGGGGCTCAGGGCTCTCGGGAGGAAGGGATGCTCTGGGTTCTAGTTTTGGTCTCAGGAGATTCTTTGCGGGAACCTCCAATCCTTAACAGTGGTGGTGTGTGTGTGCAGGGCCGTAGCACCAAATCCTGGGCCCCTATACTCTAGATACTGATGGACCCCCCTGCGCTCAGTTGTTGACGGGGGGGGGGGGGGGGGTATGGAGCGATTGTTAACGGGGGGGGGGGGGGGAGTATGGAGCGATTGTTGGCGGGGGGGGGGGGGGAGACGTGGCCGGTGGATAATTCTTTTTTTTTTTCTTTTTTTTTTCAGGGGCCCCCCCTCTGCCTTGGGCCACCCCACAACTGTCCCCTTTGTCCCCGCAGTCCGACGGCCCTGTGTGTGTGTGTGTGTGTGTGTGTGTGTGTGTGTGTGTGTGTGTGTGTGTGTGTGTGTGTGTGTGTGCCTGCTGCAGGGGCCTTTGCATAAATGCGTTGGTGTGTGTTCTGTCTGTGAAATGCGTTTTAATCCAAAGGGGAGCATCTATCACCCGGACTACACATCCGAGAAGGGTGTTTGCTGATGAGTGGGAGTAGCGAGGGGCGGGAGGGGGTCGATGTCCACAGGGGACACGCACACGCACGCACACACGCACACACACACGCACACACACACGCACACAGACCAAGCCACGCTTCTAGACTCTATGTACTCAATTTGAAAATCCCATAACCCGATATATACCCGGTATATTCACAGACATGGGTGGAAACGCCGTTTTCAAGTTGGAAAACCCACCACAAGTTCCTTCAGTAACGAACAGATGTGTATCTGCATGTCTTTATTGCCCCATGCATCGGGGAAGAGCTTGACCATGAGCCACTCACTGACTCACTTCTCTCTCACTCCCCCCCTCCCTTATTCACTCCCTCCCTCGTTTGCTCCCTCCCCCCCCCCCCCCCCCCCCCAGCGAGGGGAGGACAGACGCTCCTCTCTTCGTGCTGAACCTGGTTATCGTCCCATGGTGATGTGATCAGTGTGGCCCACAGCCGTTAAGCTGTTGCATCGCTTCCTGGACGGCCTTTCCCTGCGTCTTTATGATTTATTAGGATTTAATATTTGTTTGCTCCCTCGCTGATATAATAAAACACACACTCGGAACTGAAACAATTGAACTTCCATACTCCTCTCTCTGCCTCTCTCTATATCTCTGGCTGCTCTCTCTCTCTGTGGTTGTTGTCCCTCAGCAATATGTTTTACATTATTACCACAATCATCGACTTTGTGTTTGCATGACGCCGTTCATCCAGACTCTCGGCTCACAGGCCAATAAACAAGGTGTTCATAAGGCAAATGTTTCAGTACAAGACTTAAAACGAAACAACATGACAAAAACAAGGAGGCACAGTGGTATGAAACGGCCGACGGACCCGATCACAACAGGGAGCCTGTTTCACCGTTAAGGTTGAGTTTAGGGTAAACGGACCACATTTATACAGAGCTTTTCTAACCAGCCGCCCCTAAAAGCGCTTTACAATATTGCTGATAATTCAAGGAGATCTCTGAGTGTGTGTGGGATGGCCGGTTCAACCTGCAGGCTGATGACTGAAGGTGCAACAGGTGTGCCGCCTCCACCAGCCCCAGAGTCCATCAGTGGGCCTTAGGGCAGGTAAGACACAACCCTCAATAACTATTCACTTTGGAGTGTATTTATATATTCGATTTTTAAACATTCATGTATCTGAAAAAATAATTAGTCAGAGGAAGTACTGGGCTAAACTTTAATAAAGTATTCAAATATAATATGTTAAAATATTGCATTTTGATTAATATTTAAATATTATTCAAAATGTAATATCTACATATCCATATTTTATTGAACTTGTCTTGTCCGTGTATTTACGACCTTCTGTAATCCTTTGTCTCTCCGCCCCACGAGGATCTAAAGATAAACTTTCTCAAAATCAAAAATAGAAATTTAATCCAATAAGAGCTAAAGATTTACCCACAACCCCCCATTCTCTAAAGCCCACGTCCTCATTTGCAGCCGTGAGCAATGTCCGCTGCGTGAGCGGCTCTCGCGCCAGAGCACATAACCGGCGCGCGGCATCAGGCAGGTTAATGATTGACAGGTCAGCTGAGCCTCGGACACTATAAAAAGGCTCGGCTCGCTTTCAAACTGTCCCCACTGCAGAAATCGTAAGTATGGCTCTTTTTCTCTCCTTATTTCAGCCCTGTGAGATCCAAAGTGTTGCGTTGTGTTTGAATATTCGCTGTTCGCTGTGAATCTCTTTGGTTTTGAATTAGTTTGCAAGTATTCCAAGTCCAGGGGTAATAAGATGGATTTGTATCTAAAGGGTATCTTCTGCTTATAAATGAACACAAACTACGTTTGTGTTCATTTATAATTTTCGAGACACAAAAATTATAAATAAGTTGTAACCTCTGCTAATAAAATAAATCAAACCACGTTGTTGGAATTTATAATTTCCTGCACACAAAAAAATAACGTTGTCGTTTTGCGTCACAGTCGGCCCCAGTAGAGTTTTCAACGTACATTTTTCTATACAAATGTCAATAAAATTATTATTAATAATAAAATAAATAAATATATATCCAACAGCATATAGATAGATATTTTTTATTCATTATTTCATTCATTATTTATTGAAGTTTAAAAAGAAAAATGTACGTTGAAAAACTCGACATTTAGGGACGACTGTGACGCAAGACGTCAAAAAAAGACGAAAAAACCGGACCTGCCACACCCTGGCCCCCGGCTCCGGGGCTGCTGCTGGACGCTACTTGCTTTGGTCGCTACTAGTCTGACCAGAGAAGAATCGCACCTCTCTGGGTTCTAGTCTGGGTTTAGCGGGGCTCACCCATCCCCAGATAGACCCCTGAATCCCAACCCTCCCCCCCCCTGCTGTGCCCAGGTGATGGAGATGCCTGGAAGCTTCGCGATCCTGGCCGTGCTGCTGGCCATGGCGCTCGCCGCGCCCCACGACGGCGACCACATGGGCCACACGCCCGAGCACTTCCACCACCTGCACCACGCCCCCGAGGAGGTGCACAGCCACACGGGCAACGAGAGCATCCTCAAGCTGTCCCCGCCCAACGCCAACTTCGCCTTCGCCCTCTACAAGCGCCTGAGTGCCAAGGCGGCCGCCTCCAAGAACATCTTCTACTCCCCTCTGGGGATCTCCACCGCCCTGTCCATGCTGGCAGCCGGAGCGGCCGGAGACACCCACAGCCAGCTCTTCAGCACGCTGGGCTACAGCGGCGAGCAACTCACCCAGGCACAGGTGGACGAGTCCTACGAGCACCTGATCCACGTTCTGGGCCACAACCAGAAGATCCAGCAGCTGGAGCTCGGCAACGCGCTGGCCGTGCGCAAAGAGTTCAAGCCGATGGTGAAGTTCGTGTCGGACATCAAGCACTACTTCGCGGGAGAGACCTTCGAGGTGGACTTCTCCAACGCGGCCGACGCCGTGGCCAAGATCAACGAGTACATCGCCGCCAAGACCGCGGACAAGATCAAGGACCAGGTGAAGGAGCTGGACCCCGACACGGCCATGGTGCTCATCAACTACGTCTTCTTCAGAGGTAGGGATGGTCTGTTGTGGGTCATGGAAGCCGGTGGTCAGAGTCGCTATGACGACTCAATCAATTCAAATGAAACGTTATATACTGTATGTAGCCCCTTTCGTGCAAAATTGCAATACCAGGTTCTTAAAAATAAAATGGATAAGAGAATGCTGACCTAAATAGGTATGCTTTAAGGTTTCTTTTTAAGGCGTTCATAGATTGTGAGGTCCTCAGATAGAGAAACTTGACACAGGGTAGAGAGCACCAGTGTCTCTAGTCAGCAGTCCATTTGTGTCTATTGAAACACCTTCCACCACTGCACTCTGAACGGGCCGGCCTACACCCTGGCCTACCGTAACCTAGCAACCCCAGTCTCCCTTCCTAATTCTAACGTCTTCTCCACCTCTCAACCCAGGAACCTGGGACAAGACCTTCGACCCCGCCCACACCTCCAAGAAGGACTTCCAGGTGGACGCCACCACCAAGGTGGAGGTGGACATGATGAAGAGGACGGGCCGCTACGAGTTCTATCAGGACCAGGACAACCACACCACCGTCATCATGCTGCCCTACCAGGGAGACACCTCCATGATGATCGTGCTGCCTGACGAGGGCAAGATGCAGGAAGTGGAGAGCTACATCTCCAGCGACTACATCAAGCACTGGCACGACTCCCTCTTCAGAAGGTAGCCCAAACCTAGCCTTACTTAACTTTGTGTTACCCAACTCCTAAAGTGCCATTGACCCTATTTTTTTGGTACGACGACTATCCAACTGATCAGAGTGGTGGATCCTCCTCCAGGTGTTTCTAAAGTGAAAGTCCCCATCTTGCACGCTTTAAACCACTAAAGCGTTGTATGCTCTTAAAGGGCAAGTGACCCATTTCCTGGTACAGCGATTGTACATAATCGATCGATCCCACGACTCCCACCTGATGACAGAGGGATGGGCGTCGGTAAAGGAGAGGTTCCCAACTCTTGGGCCAGTTTGCTAACCCCTTCACTGACCCCCCCTGACCCTCCTGCTCCCTGTGGCGGCCTCTCTCTGGCAGCTCGGTGGATCTGTCCCTGCCCAAGTTCTCCATCTCGACGGAGACCTCTCTGGGAGACGTGCTGAAGGAGATGGGCGTCACCAAAGCCTTCGCCGACGACGCCGACTTCTCCGGCATGTTCGACGAGACCAGGGTCAAAGTCTCTAAGGTAAGGCGGGCCCCTCGCTGGAGGTCAAGGGAACCAGACTAAGAGCCGACTGATCAGCGGCAGGACCGGGTCCGGGTGTTTAGAAAGTAAAAGCCCCCCTGCAGCAGCACGCGTCACACAGACACAGCCCATGGCCCAGGAGCCTGACATCCTTAACATTGAGTTACTATCATCTTATTGTTATTATTAAACATTATACGGGACGCGTCATAAACCCTCGTCTTTCTTCTGGGATATGTAGGTGTCCCATAAGGCGGTGCTGAGCGTGGACGAGAAGGGTACGGAGGCGGCGGCCTCCACCACCATCGAGATCATGCCCATGAGCCTCCCCGATACCATGGAGCTCAACCGGCCCTTCCTGGTCCTCATCGTGGAGAGCTCCACCAAGAGCATCCTGTTTATGGGGCGCATCAGCGACCCCACCGCCGCCTGAGGAGAGCCGCCCACGCCGGGGAGCCTGACGCCACCCAGAAGATACCCCCGTAGTTAGTCAGCTGTTCGTTCACTGCTAGCTGTTAGCTTACGGCTAGCTATCTGTTGGCACCCATTTACTGCCGTAAATCTATAGATACATGGGTTTAGAGGACTTTGTATGTTAGTAGGACTTTGCGTGTGAGAGTGTATGTGTGTGTGTGAATGTCTGTGTGTGTATGAATGTGTGTTTGTCTACATCATTTTGGGATTGTGTTTAGCCTACCTCTGAATGGTTGATCACCGCTAGCGAGACCTTCTTAGAAGAGCCCAGGGTGGTGGAGGAGTGAGGAGGCGTGAGGAGGGCGAAGCACGCCTCACGCTCACTGTGTATCCCTCCGCGGCCCAATCAGAGCCAGGTCCGTGTTTCTGATCCGTTTTCTTTTACCATCGCTGTAAAATTAAAGTTTGGGAAAAACCGAAGCCTTGTGTAAGGAGTTTATATTTTCTTCAGTATGTGGTGTTTATTTCGAAGGACAGATTGATAGATTAAACAATGATCCAGATATAGCAAAGGAAAAGTTTTATTGGGATTAAAGACTTTATTGATTAATGAAGTATTAATCGTTATAGATGCTTAACACAAAAAAAAACACAAAGCTATAGCCAGTTTGGTGAAATATAACATTTTCTTTTTGATCAAAAAATGTTTTCGAACTTTTTTTTTGTAAGGTCGGCTAGTTCCTCACCAATCACCAATCAGCTCCCAGGTTTGACCTGGTGGCCATCAGCCTCAGATGAGTCATCAACCTTTGATCTGTCAATAAACCAGTGGATCCTGGGGGCCACAGACCCTCTGTCTCCTCAATCGGCCCCTCTGTTTACACACGTATCCGTTCAGTCAATGGTATCAGAGTCCGAAAGCCGCAAGCACAGACTAGAGACCAGAGACCTGGGTTAGATGTTCAGGCTCAGCACTTTTACTGATAGTTGTGTCAGTTACGGAATGGCCATCAGTAAATTGCTTCAAATATTATAGCATTGTATAAGATATGAGGGCTTAAGATATATTCACTGCTTCCAGACGTTTCTGATCGAATTATAAATTATATCAGTCACTCACTGATTGCCTAATCTTTCATTCTCCTTGTATCCCTCCTCTCTATCTCTCTCTCTGTCTCTCTCTCTCTCGCTATCACTCGCTCTCTCTCTCTCTCTCTCTCTCTGTCTCTCTCTCTCGCTATCACTCGCTCTCTCGCTCTCTCTCGCTATCACTCGCTCTCTCTCTCTCTCTCTGTCTCTCTCTCTCTCTCTCTCTCTCTCTCTCTCTCTCTCTCTCCCTCTCTCTCTCACTCTCTCTAATTACATTCTCTCTCCCCTCTTTCTGCACTCTCTCTCTCCAGGGCGCCATCTTCTGTTTTGTTATATTATTCCCCCTCCCTTCCCAACCTCTATTTCCTCACCAACCCCAAGATGTGCATCCCCGTGCTCTTCTCTGTAAACTCTACGAGGAGGTTTCTGTTGGCCAGGGGTCTGCCTCCTAGAGGGTTAGATCAGGAGAGAGAGAGAGAGAGAGAGAGAGAGAGAGAGAGAGAGAGAGAGAGAGAGAGAGAGAGAGAGAGAGAGAGAGAGAGAGAGAGAGAGAGAGAGAGAGAGAGAGAGAGACACAGAGAGACAGACAGACAGACAGACAGACAGACAGACAGACAGACAGACAGACAGACAGACAGACAGACAGACAGAGATAGGGTTAGAACAGAGAGTGAGAGGGAGAGAGAGAGAGAACTGAGAGAACAGCGAGAGAGAACAGCGAGAGAGAGAACAGAGAATGAGAAAGAGAGAGAGAACAGAGAGAGATAGAGAGAACAGAGAGAGAGAGAACAGAGAGAACAGAGAGAGTGAGAGAGAGAGGGAGAGAGAACAGAGAGAGAGAGAACAGAGAGAGTGAGCGAGAGAGAGAGAGGGTTAGAGACATAGGGTAACATATGTGTAAGAGGTTCAGATACTGGGCCCTGCCCTCCACATTCCTGGCGCTCCAGACCTTCCTGGTTTCCGTGGCTCACGGATGTGAGAGATTAAGGATGAATCATCATATTCATCATCTTCAACCATCATTCCAGAAGGAACCGTGCAACTCTGGGAAGTTTACCATCACAGTAGCGTCTTAACGTGCTTCTGTTGTCCACACTGCAGAGGGGTCGTAGGAACCCCTGAAGCTCCCCCTGTTGAGTCACCGGGCTGCTGTTTCAATGATATGTCGATTAATAATAAGTAGAGCTGTCAGTTAAACGCGTTATTAACGACGTTAACGCAAACCAAATTTAACGGCGTTAAAAAAATTATCGCGCGATTAACGGAATTATTTTATTTAAAAAAAAAAAAGAATTTTTTCTTTTTTTTTTCTTTGGCTCAAAACAAAGAAGCAGTAGCCTGACTGCTATGTTCAAATGACATTTGTTCAAAGTAGTCGTTTAATTATAACTATAGGCTCTTTTTTGTATCGTCCTGTTTTGATCAGTAGTTATCAATAAAAAATCATTTGCACAAGGCAAGCCGATGCACTTCACCATGTTGATAAGAGAATTAAAATGAGAAGAATTATGGGACAAAAAAATCAAGGGATATTTAGCATAGAAAAAGAATTTGCGATTAATCGCGATTAATGTGAGTTAACTATGACATTAATGCAATTAATCACGATTAAATATTTTAATCGCTTGACAGCTCTAATAATAAGACATAATTATAGAGGTACAACTGGAAAAGGAAAGCACAGCTCCAGGTTGTAAGGTAGAAAGTATTTCTCTTTGAATCACCCCTTCCAGTAAATACATATCCAGTTATATTTAGGTATTTGTCCCGATACAAGTTTATATGACTTGTGGGTTATTCTAAACAAACACTGGAGGGCTGATGTTAATCTCTGGAGCCGGAGGAGGGTCTGGATACGGTGTCCAGCCACGGCCAGGGTGAGTTGTTATGACGACACAGTGATGCAGGCGTGGGATAAACGTATAAAAGCAGCCTCCCGCTACGCTCTGCACTGCAGCGTCCATCGCATCGCAGAGATCGGCCCGGAGCAAAGCAAGGAGAGACAGCAGGACCGCAGCAGCTTGAGCTGAACAAGGTAAGACACTGATGGAGAAGATGTATTTCGTTGGGATGACCTGTGACTTGGCTTGTCGTTGCCAGGCCTCACTGATTAGGTGTGATGTGAAAGGAAACAAAAGTTATTCGGGATACATAATCCTAATGTTCTTTCTGGTTGGGATCCAAGCGTTAACGTTGAATTGTTTTGAATGTTTTGAACCACCGCCCGGTTTAGAGCTGGGTGCTCCATTTTTGGGCCCAAGACAGAGTCTTGGGAAATCACCAGAGAGTGATTCTCTCCACTTTCCGTGTGGGAGAGAGTGCAGCCCATCTGTCAGAGCACTGGGTTTCGTTCCAGCCCCACGTCATGGATGAGTTAAGGTTTGAGGGGGATGAGCTTTTAGCTCTGAGGGGGTCTGTTTCTCATTGGTCCTCTGATGCAGAATGTGTCGTTTCCACTCAGACCACAGAGTCATGGTCTGAGGAGAGGGTCCAGATGTTGGTGATCTGGACCCTCACTGGAAACACACACTGGACCCTCACTGGAAACACACACTGGACACACATACTGGACACACCCTGGACACACACACTGGACACACACACTGGACACACACCCTGGACACACACACTGGACACACACACTGAACACACACACTGAACACACACACTGGACACACACACTGAACCCACACTGGACACACACACTGGACACACACACTGAACACACACTGGACACACACACTGGACACACACACTGAACACACACTGGACACACACTGGACAGTGGACACACACTGGGTGTACACTTGGACGCACACACTAATGACGACAGATAATTAGTAAGTAATGAACAACATATCTTTACATCGTCATATATTTTGTTTTGATATATTGATCAGTTTTCCAAACAGGGTGGCGCAAAACATTTTTGGCCATTTCAAGTTTAGGTATAGAATTGCCAACCAAGACTGACTTTGTCCGACCAGACGTCATGGATCCTGAAGCCCACAGCGATCAGAGGATGAGAGAAACATAGAAACGTAGAACATAGAAATGACCCCTGTGGTTTACCGTCATCTGAGCGCTTCACAGACTGGGAGGGCTTCCAGTTATGAGTGGGAGGGTGAGGATGTGCAGAGGTTACACAATGTTATGTGTGTCTGTGTGTGTTGTGTGTGTGTGTGTGTGTGTGTGTGTGTGTGTGTGTGTGTGTGTGTGTGTGTGTGTAAGCTATTCAGTAGGTGTGTAGTGGATAATTCCCCCTGTGATCTTTGATTGCTATTTGACGTTTTTATATCTTGTTCATCGTTTTAATTAGCCAACCTCGTGGATTTCTTGTTAATCCCTCGTAATATCAATCCAGACAAGATTGTCAAATACGTGGGCCGACTCATGTTCAAGCACAATTCGAAAGTACCATTTTAGGAGATTCATTTAGTTTTTCTTTCAGAGTTTTTTCTTGCCGTCTGGGGGCGAGGGTCAGGGGGGGTCGTAAACATATCGCCTGTTAACCATTTTGTGATGAAGGGATATATAGAATAAAAATTGAATTGAATTAAATTGAAGTTAATTTAATTAGTAAAAAAAAACAAATGATCTGCGGTTGCCTCACCGGCGTCTCCTTCCACTCCACCTCTCAGCCTCCGATGCCCCTCAACGCCTCGGCCTGGCCGGCCCTCGGGGCCCCCGGCGACGCCCTCGCGGCCCCCGGGGGCCCCGAGGGCGTCGCCTGGGGCCCCGAGGGCCGGCAGCTGCTGGAGGACTGCCGGTCCAACAGCACGGAGGCCTGGCTGTGGCTGTCCGCCCTGCAGCCCGCCTACCTGGCCCTGGTGAGCACGGTGGGCGTGGTGGGCAACAGCCTGGTGCTCTGCGTCTTCCTCCTCCAGAGGAAGCCCTGCACCGTGGCCGACATCTACCTGGGCAACCTGGCGCTGGCCGACCTGGTGATGACGTCCTGCCTGCCCTTCTGGGCCGTGACCATCGCCCGCCACTACCAGTGGCCCTTCGGCCAGGCGCTGTGCAAGGCGGTGAACGTGGCCATCGCCATGAACTACCTGTGCTCCGTGCTGTTCCTGGTGCTGGTGAGCGTGGACCGCTACCTGGCCCTGGTGCGGCCCCTGAGGCCCAGCAGGCTGCGCAGGGCCGGCTGGGCCAAGAGGCTCTGCCTGGGGGTGTGGCTGCAGGGCCTGCTGCTGAGCCTGCCCGTCCTGCTGTTCCGCAGCGTGCGCTTCGTGGCGGACGCGGGGGTGGAGGCCTGCATCCTGGACTACCCCCACCCGGCCTGGGTGGTGCAGTACAACGTCACCCTCAACGTGCTGGGCTTCGTGCTGCCCGTGATGGCCGTGAGCTACTGCAGCTGGCACATCGTGGGCGCGCTCCGGGAGAGCCGGGCGCGCCGGCTCCCCGGGGCGCGGGCCGAGACCCGGTCCACCCAGCTGGTGCTGGCCGTCCTGGCCGTGTTCCTGGCGTGCTGGACGCCCCACCAGGTGGGGCGCTTCCTGGACACGCTGGACTACTTCGGGCTCACCCCGGGGTGCCTCTGGGGGAAGGTGCTGGACATCGGGCTACAGCTGTCCTCCTACCTGGCGTACAGCAACAGCGCCATCAACCCCTTCCTGTTTGTGATCCTGGGCCGGAGCTTCAGGCGCAGGGCGCTGGAGGTGTTCCGCGCGGCGTGGGGACGGCGGTCCACGTCCCGGGACGGGCACTCTGTGGTCAGCTGGGCGGCCGTGAAGAGAGCCAACGACGGGCACACCCAGCTGTTTGACCCCCTGTCCAACTACCGGAGCAACGCTGCAGAGCTGTACCGATAAAGGGATGGGATGGATACCGGGAGGATTCAGAACCGACTCATCAGCCTGACCGGTGTTGGGGCCAGAGACTAAAGACACCAACCACACTGTTACGCATCTGAGTCGTTGTGTAATCAGAAGTGAACAACAATGTTACAGACGACTGCTTGTTTATTCTGAAGTGAACCAGAAGGGCTAACTGCATATGCTATTGTTTGCATGACTAAGAGATAGTTAGGGTTAATGTTATTATCGTGGCCATCTGTCGACTCCACTGAGCCATGTCCGTGATGAGTCTGGTTTGTATTATGTAGAGTGAGCAGGACTCGTCTTGTATCTGATAATGAATCCCAAAGGGATGTGGGGAAGAGGTTAGCATGAGGGCTAATGACCACACCTGGCCAATAAATGAGTGTTGAACTGTGATTTATCTTGAAAGGTACTAATTTCGAACCAAACCTAATTTCCAGTTTTTCTCAGTCGCTTTGGTACATTTCTCAGTTCTACAAGCCTTCCAATTTTTATAACTTTTGGAGCCAAAAGGTCAGGAAATTAATAATAATACTAACGATTACAATAGGGTCTCTGCGTCATTCGTAGGACCCCTAATTATAATAATACTAATAAAAACAATAGGGTTGCTATGGATTCGTAGGACCTCTAATGATGCTGCTCTGATTCAACTCAAAAATCTGTTTTAAAAGTGCAGTCCGAATGTCCGCCAGCAACCGTTCTGACGGACGGACTTCAACAGCCGGTATTTTGACTCACTAATATGGCCCGTTCAGACTACACGATTTCAGCCCGATTTTGCCCGATTCTTTTTTCGCAGACAAATTTTCAAATCGTACACGATTTTGACAGGTCGGCGACGAGACGAGGTCTTGTAATGTGACATGCTTGCGATCTGCAATGTTTTCGTCTGCGACGTTCGAAAACGACGAAAAGTTTGGCATGTCAGAATTTTTGGGGGAGTCGCATGACGTATACATTGTTGACATTAGGGAACCACGCCCCCAGTTGCGTGAGGGAAGCCCGCGAACAGCTGGAGCTCACGCGCAGTGTTTACCAACTGACTTCACTGCACTACGCTGAGTAGGAGTAACTACTGCAAAAATTAATGCGATCAATAACAAGAAGAATGCTAATAAAGAAAACGATAGAAAATGGAGCAATATAATGGAGACAACTTTGGTGGAAATGTGGCAGCAACGTCCCTGCATTTTCGACGTGTCCTCAAAGGACATGTCACGCTCAACGCAACTACTGTGAGGAATTGCCGCATTGAGCAGATATAAAAACTGGATCCTTTATGACAAAAATGTCAAAAGCATTTATGTTAGTTCTAAATCTTAGATTTTCAAAATATCTTGCAAACGTGATATATATATATATATATATATATATATATATATATATATATATTTTTTTTTTTCATTAATGTCTAGGATTTGAACTAGTATTATCACATACAGTCTTTTATGCTGTGTCTCTCATTTCACATATCTATGCACTTTATGCTGTGTCTCTCAATCCACGGATCATCCTGAAGACATGTGGGCAGAGAGCCGCAGCATGAAGGAGTCTGAACAGAGAACCAGCGGGCGGTCAGCGTTCAACGCCTTCATATCAGGCCCAGACATTCCATTAGCAGCTGAGAGCTGCATGCCTTTCATTAGAGCTTCACCATCAGACCTTTCTACGCTTTCTTCATTGCTGATTTCACTTAATACATGAACTAAAACTCAATGGTTGTATAAGAAGGTTACAATGAAACTGGGAAAGGCTTTTCTGGAAAGCATCTCTGCGCAGTCTTTAATATGCTGACATGCCACGCAGACACAACGGATTACTATAAATATTCCACTCGTCTCTGCTGTGAGTGTCTAAATTGACCATAAATACTCGATTCAAGAGCATACAGCCAGGAAAGGTAACAACTAGGCATATTTAAAAAAATAAGAGAAGCAAAACATAATTTAATGATAAGGACTTCTTTAGAAATCATCATGCAATTTGTTTGTTCCTATCACACGTTTTCTAGAATAAATCAATTTATTTGAACTAAGATAATAAAAAATAGAAATAATAATAATAATGTCACTGCCATTTCTTCCGGTCCAAACTCCTGTCCAGTTGGGGGCGAAAATAAAACTAATAAACTAGGCTGCATCCCAATTAAAAGAGAAGAAGAATTTCAGTTTGCTAGCGCTAACGGCGACTGATTTACAATCACACCAATTAAGACCAGAGAATCAGAACAAGAAGAAGGTGAGCGCTTGGAGGTTCGGTCATGATCACAACACAATAATGACCTTATGTTGGGGTTAAGTTGTCGACTTTATTGTTATATTTTCTGTATTGTGTTGACGGTTTACCCCGTTGAAAACACATTTCACAGTGAGATGAACATCTTCAGACCACTGGGTTCTTCTTTTCTTTTATTGTTGTAGAAAGCGTTGGGTGTGTTCAGGGACACCCTTTTATGGCATTGTCTCGTGTATATTATGAGAGAAATGCTGTACCGTCGTGTTGAAAGATCAAATCATAAAGATAAAACTAGAAAAGAAAAAATAAATCTTGTCTTCGTTTATTGATCACATTGGTTTGAATAAATCAGATATATTTAGACTTTATTTTCATCTCAATTATGCGATGGGACACGTGTTTTAAGAAAAATAACCCCTGCTGCAAATAGATAGGCTATAGTTAGGTACACAAAATGTCGTCGATTATGTTTTGGTTACAGTTCGACCGTGAGCTTCTCAATTTGAACCACTGGAGGGCAGTGTCTCCGTGCAGGTTAAACAGACATACACCTTACTATACTATTTACATACACCTTACTATACTATTTACATACACTTTACTATACTATTTAAATACACTTTACTATACTATTTACACATAATTTACTATACATATTTAAATTTTTTACATTTACACTTTACTCTACTATTTACATACACATTACTATACTCATGGATTAAATGATTTCCGTCATTTGGAGTTCACAGAGGCCACTTGTGAGATCAATGTAGATCCGAGGAGTTTTTTTTCACATCTCCGATAACGTCGGGACAAATTTACAAACAGGCGTCATTTGGATAAACTAATCGCATATTAAGGATCTAAATAGGTACTTTCTCGCATAAAAAAATATTAAAACTTAAGAAAGTGATGTATTAACAGCACTGAAGCGAGAATTAAAACAGCTTTTAGCAGCTTTACCGCTACCGCTGCCGCGAAATGCATTCTGGGAAACTTGCATACTGTATACTGTGGTGCAGTCGGTCTGCTGTATACTGCATACTGAATCCCACATTCAGTATGCAGTATACAGTACATACTGCGCAGTATGTAGTCGGCAGTACGGTAGTATGCAGTTTCGAACATGGACATAATACACGCGTGTATTATGTCGTCATACGTCAACGCCGGTAAAATTGTCAAATTATATAGTGAGTATTTAAAAGGTCTACCGTTAAAATTGACTGAAAACACAAGCATTTTAATGTACATCCCGATTATATATTAAATATATATTAAATATATTATATACAAATGTATATATATACACACCATTTTCGCGCCACATCTTACGTCTCTTTGTTGTGTTAGTGTTGTATGAACTCCCTTATAATGATTGACGGCTCTGATGTATCGGATATTGATAAACACAAAAAAATAAATGGAGATGGGCATGGCTGACGGAAACGGGGAACGATGGCAAGCCTTACGCCCCGTGCCCACTACCTCCGTCAGTTGTCCGTTGCCCATTGACTTTGAATGGGGACGGACGCGCAATGCATTGTGGATCCGTCCGTTCAGTTGGAGCGTTTGCCACCGTCAGAAAGTTGAACATTTTTCTACTTTTTCGGCAGCGACGGTTCCGTCATCCAATCAGATCGCGTATGCAAATGTAAGCACTGTGATGCGACTCGGGCTCTGACGATACTGGAAAGCGGGAAAGCGGGTCATCTTGCCTCGCAACAAGCAGGAAGAAGCGGGAAGAACCCGGCGAACCGATTTGATTGGCTGACGGATGGCTCTGCAAAGACTACTCACCCATCCGTCAGCCACGCCTTCCCACGTCCGTTGACTGACGGTGCAGTGGGCACGAGGCGTTACGGTTCATGGTGCAAAAAAATTCAACAACCAGGTGCGTGTTTTTGTGTGATATGCAGGTGTCAAGTAACCTAACCTGGAACATGTTTCACACACTGCACGTGACTTGGCTGTAGCGCGAATAAAATTTCAGTCAGAAGATTTTTTTTCACTTTAATCCCTGACTATACTACTTTCATATACTTATTGGGGCAATTGCTCTGTCGCTAGCTTAGCCACTTTTTAGAGTTTAACACGGTTTTAAACTCGTCGGTGACGCAAGAAGTCAAGTGACGTCTTAAGCTCCACCTGTGGTTTAACCTGCAGCTGCGTTTTACCTTTATCTCAATTGCTGTGTCTTCAGAGAAATTCACATCAGACACTAGAGGGCGTATTTTGTGCATGTTAGTCTAATCTCGAAATTGACGCGGTTTAGAGGAGACTAAGCAGTTTGCAGGATGAAACAAGGCTCCATCATAACACACACACACACACACACACACACACACACACACACACACACACACACACACACACACACAGAATTAGTTTCATGAATTATTAGCATTAATAATAATGTATGATACATTCACACTTGTTACACCAGATAGGCCTTTAGTACACTAAAGGCTACAATATATGCTATATAAGTTAACTAGCCTGCGCACTCACACACTAAATATGAGAAATTATAACAACTTACCTGATTGGTGTACCTGATGAACACTGTCACTGTCGTGCACACCCTCTATTGCACTTAGTATATTTGGAATAATCAGTGATATTTCACGGCTCAAGGGACCCAGGTCTTGGTCGTGAGTCCGCTCAGCAATAGCTTTACGAGCTTCCACTTTCAAGCGCTTCCATAGATTTTTTAAATGTGCCGGGCAGCTCGGTCTTCTGCTGGGAAATCTACTGTTGAATGTGTTTGCGAGGTTATCCCAAACAGCCGATCTTCGGAGCTTGGTTTGGTGTCTTTCCGAGGACTTTCCACCGTGTCCACAACACCTCAAATGCAGTGCAGCAAACATAACTTTGGCTCCTCGTTGTAGTTCTCTGTCCGCGACAAAAAGTAGCCTGGACTATTTCATAATATCTTTCAACATTATTTGTGTTTTATTATATTAAAGTTCAATTTACATTCCCATTAAGTTATTATTACCCTATTGTTACCATTAAGTTAAGACTGCATCTTCTGGGTTACTAGAAATCAGAGTACTTCCGGTTTCCAAGCAGTTTAACCCGAGTTTAACTAGGAATCAGCTGATCCTTTGTGAGTCGTTTCCGAGCAACAACGTTCAACTTTGTGTGCAGCTGCGTGTTAAACTCCATAACCTCTGTTTTAAGGAGTACGGTTTTAAAGCGCAGCACAGCTAGCGCAATGCTAACTGACAGAGCAATTGGCCCATCGTATTCAAATTAAGAGCTAATGTGTTTATTTATTGCCAATCACGTGCAACACATTCAACCCACCTGTGATTGGATTTTACTGGACTTTACCATATTGAAAGGTTCCTGACCCCATATTTAAAACCGTATTTGGTGTGTAAGCGCTGTAGCATCCTTGACCTTGTGGGATCATTCTTGTCTTAAAGGTTTTAGAGAGGAGAGATCTTGACTGATTTCATTAGTTAGGGCCTTGTATATAAATAGGAAGCTCTTCTCCCTGCTCTGTTGAGGAAGACCAACCAACTTTAGAGAAAATAATCTGTGTGTGTGTGTGTGTGTGTGTGTGTGTGTGTGTGTGTGTGTGTGTGTGTGTGTGTGTGTGTGTGTGTGTGTGTGTGTGTGTGTGTGTGTGTGTGTGTGTGTGTGTGTGTGTGTGTGTGTGGGGGCTTCGATGGAGGATGTCCGTTTCAATAATCGTTTCTGATATTGCTTTGTCTCATCATTATTTTCTGGGTAGTAGATCTCTGCCCCAGCCCTTACTTCTGTGCTTTCGTTGGAATTACATCTAATTGCGTTAATTTAAAAGCATCTTTTGCTTTTCTTAACTAAGTACGAGTTATATTAATTATGTGCACGCTGAGTGTGTATTTCAGACAGCGTAATGTCGTAACATAAGGAATGATCTAATGTTGGAGGTTAGCTGTACTAATGAACCCAACAAGGCCATTGTTTACCCTGTTCGCTTCAACAAAAAGGCCTTTTGGTTCTTGTTGTATTTAATATTAAACAAACAAAATGACTCCATAGACATTACCTTTTTATATACTCTGAGCTCATTGTATCCAAAGGAACTGTAGAGAGCACTCGATTTTTTTCTTCTTCAGACATGAACATCAGAACATCAATCAAAGGAGGATATTTATTTAATCATAATTGTAAGAGTAGTTTTTCTACTTCGGAATAGATTTGATTCTGAGCTGAGGTTAACCGACAGGGAGGTTGCCATGGAAACCAAGCAGACATGTTTGTCTTGTTAATCCTCTCAAGGTCCTTCAAGGACTTTGAGCTGATTTTGTATGAAAAAATCAAAAAAACAAAATGTGTTCGAAGATACATTATTTTGATGTAATTACAGCATTTGGTCCCAAACGTTGTATAAGTCATGGTTATTGTTATGACCATGGGGTGGGGCTAATGGCCCATGGGAAGGGTTAGGGCAACAGGGGTGTGGTTATGGTCCTGTGGGCGGAGCTATGTGCCTGTTGCAGCAGGGGTGTGTCTGTGAGTTTGTTTACTACATACTACATACCTAACCCCTGTTTGTCTGGTCGCCTGGCGTGATGATGATGATGATGATGATGATGATGATGATGTCTCCATATCCATCACACCTGCTGAGACCATCTGGCTCAGCAGCCAATCAGAACAGAGACCATCTGGCTCAGTAGCCAATCCCAGCAGGGCTCCTGCCCACTTGCTTCTATGAGCCATGATGGTGCAGAACGTCCATCTGTTTGTGATAAAGTCATATTAAGTGATGCTGACTCACATATTCTTAGACAAAATCTCATATTTATCTGGATCATCCTAAATTCAGTTTCCCAGACATGCCTTTAGGAGTCTCCCACTAATCTGCTTTCCAGAATGAGGTTTAGAAGTTTTGGAGGTGTGACTGAGGCCTTGAGTTTAACCTGGTCATAGCAGATTACATTTCAGATAAGTGGATTTGGGATCCCAAATTGACAAATGAAATTCAAGAAAATTGATATTGTGGACCATGTCAATCATCTGAAGAGGGGGTTTAGGTTAGTGATGACTTTTCCTGTTATTATTAATATATGAACTAATAAAATTAGTATCATTTTCATGTGGGAAAATAATGTAGGATAGTGTTATCACCCTCATGTTAGTACTGCTCTGTGAACATCTCTCGCAGGGCTCACGTTAACAGGAGCCATGGATCAGACACACTGGAAGCATTCATTCAGTAATTTATTCCTGTTTTTATTCCAAAGAGGGGCAACCACTACATTTAATGTAATGCTCGCACAAGTAAATCACGTGACATTTTTTCAAACACTTCCGTCTTGCCAGCAGCGGATGGAGAAATTAAACATTTTGCGTTGTGATGGTATACAATCAATAGCATTAATATCACCATATATGTGCAATCATAGCATGCTCTTTAGTTCAATATCTTCAGATCTTTTTTCAACGTTAACACTTTATTTTATTGATTTTCATCACACAGTATTAGTTCTGTTCAAAGCTAATGCACCCAGAGACGCAGAAAGGCAGAGTGGACCCAGCAGGGGGGGGGGTCAGGGGTTAAACATGACACCACATGGGAGGGGGGGGTCAGGGGTTAAACATGATACCACATGGGGGGGGGGGGGGTCAGGGGTTAAACATGACACCACATGGGGGGGGGGGGGGTCAGGGGTTAAACATGACACCACATGGGGGGGGGGGTCAGGGGTTAAACATGACACCACATGGGGGGGGGGGGTCAGGGGTTAAACATGACACCACATGGGGGGGGGGTCAGGGGTTAAACATGACACCACATGGGGGGGGGGGGGGTCAGGGGTTAAACATGATACCACATGGGGGGGGGGGTCAGGGGTTAAACATGACACCACATGGGGGGGGGGGGGTCAGGGGTTAAACATGACACCACATGGGGGGGGGGGGGTCAGGGGTTAAACATGACACCACATGGGGGGGGGGGGTCAGGGGTTAAACATGACACCACATGGGGGGGGGGGGGGTCAGGGGTTAAACATGACACCACATGGGGGGGGGGGGGGTCAGGGGTTAAACATGATACCACAGGGGGGGGGGGGGGGTCAGGGGTTAAACATGATACCACAGGGGGGGGGGGGGTTAAACATGATACCACAGGGGGTGGTAGTTAGGGTCAGGGGTAAACATGATGTTACAACAGGGGGTGGTAGTTAGGGTCAGGGGTAAACATGATGTTACAACAGGGGGTGGTAGTTAGGGTAAGAGTTAGGGTTCAAACATGATGATACTACACAGGGTTGGTAGATAGGGTTAGAGAGTTAGGATAGGTTGGAGGTTATGTGTCAGAAGAAGGTATTTGTGTTACTGTGGTACAATCAGAAAAAGCACACATATTTTAGGCATGGGTCATTCCACCATGAAAGTAGAACAATTTCTAGACGCACAAAAAGTACACCAGGTCAGGTATATTTTAGAACTGGAAGCAGATACAGCAATGACTGAAATAATGCTCTTCAGTTAGACATCCCATGGACAGCCATGGGCCTGTCAGTGTCCTTCACCTAATCAATACCCATGTGCAGAATAGGATCTGGAATCCTCTCTGTATATGATCTGGTATCAGTATAGGATCTGGAATCCTCTCTCTGTATAGGATCTGGTATCAGCATAGGATCTGGTATCTCTCTCATTATAGGATCTGTTATCTCTCTCAGTATAGGATCTGGTATCTCTCAGTATAGTATCTGGTATCTCTCTCAGTATAGGATCTGTAATCTTCTCTCTTTATAGGATCTGGTATCAGTATAGGATCTGGTATCTCTCTCAGCATAGGATCTGGTATCTCTCAGTATAGGATCTGGTATCAGTATAGGATCTGGTATCAGTATAGGATCTGGTATCAGTATAGGATCTGGTATCTCTCAGTATAGTATCTGGTATCTCTCTCAGTATAGGATCTGTAATCTTCTCTCTTTATAGGATCTGGTATCAGTATAGGATCTGGTATCTCTCAGTATAGGATCTGGTATCAGTATAGGATCTGGTATCTTCTCCCGAGATCTACAGCGTGAAACATGTGGACGGAGTCAATGTGAAACAGCATTCAGAGTACAATCCTGCTCTTGTGTTTGTGTCATGTGACAGAGAATGAGTGTGAGACAAAGAGCAGTAGGGCTGTGAGTAGATCCTTCAGGATCTGATCGAGACGTGCCTACCCACTACTGATGTATTTTTGGCATGCCTTGTGGGGTAGGTGCATAATATAAGTTGGAAAAAGGAAAGAAATAGACATTATTCAGCGTGTCATCTTCGACAGTTTGTCCAATGCATTTATATTATATTTTTTCATGTTGTTTTACCTAATTCTTTTTCTCATCCGCCATCGACACGTTGGGTCATAAAAATACATCATTCTGATACATCTCCTGTGCCGCTATTTGCGACAAACTCCAAAGCAGAAAGTTCCAACTGGTAGCAGCATCCTCCTCTGTGGCCCCCATCGGCCCATCCTCCCGTTCATCCATGGCTCAAACTAGCGAACATTGCATCTGCAGCGAGCTGCACATCGGCCCTCAGCCTTCTCCTCATCCTCCCAGAGCTCACATTTATTTGGTACAACTGGACTCAGAATCTCTTTGTAATACTGTGCTATCGAGCCTGAGGGAAGAGGCCAACACACAACACACTACGTGGTCCCACGGGGCTGACGGGGATCAGGGAAAGGGTTTGGGAATTACCCAGAAGTCACGGCACAGAGCGGGACGGGGCGGTCCCGTGGTTAAGCAGGCCGAGCAGAGGGACAGATCCAAGGCACACAGCGGTGGTGATTAAAACTCCAGTAGGAGCGACACGAGGCCTAGGGAACCACGTCCACCATCTCAAGGTTCTCCTCGTTCTCCGTGTCGGTGGAGTGGACCCGTGACCTCGGCGTCAGCAGGAACCCGTTGAGCGGCTTGCACGCCTCCACGAACAGCGGGAAGTCAGAGAGGCTGGCGTTGCACTCCTTGTCGTCGTCGTCCTCGTCGTAGACGTCCTTCCTCCTGCCCGGCTCCAGCCCCGCCGCGGGGCCGCCGGGGTACACGGCGCTGCGCGGCCGCCGCGCCTCCTCGCAGATGTTCTTCTTCAGCTCGCGGTTGCGGCCGCGACGGGCGAGCCGCGAGATGGAGCCCAGCCGGTTGAAGATGTTGTCCTCGGACGCCGTGACCACGGAGGCGCCCTCGGCCTGCTCCACCCCGCGGAGGCGCAGGTTGTTGATCTTGGTGTCGATGCTCTCCTGGGAGGGCGTCTTGCAGCCGGCGTCCGGCCCGTTGAAGGCGGCCCGGCGCTCGGGGGACAGCACGTCCAGGGAGACGGCGCGCTGGTCCAGGCCTAGCTGCCGGCGCTCCATGCTGCGGATGGTGGCGGCGCGCTGCAGCTTGTCGTGGACCTCCACGCTCATACGGCGCCGCGTCTCGCGGAACTCGGCGCGCACGTTGGCCTTCCACTCGGCCGCGTGCGCCTTGATCTCCACCACCTGCCGACGCACGCGGTGTGGGGTTAGCAGCACTGTTATTAGTGTTAGTATTACTATTATTACTGTTATTAGTGTTAGTGTCATCATTATTACTGTTATTAATGATAGTATTACCATTATTACTGTTATTAATGATAGTATTACTATTATTACTGTTATTAATGATAGTATTACCATTATTACTGTTATTAATGATAGTATTACTATTATTACTGTTATTAATGATGCAGTATTACCATTATTACTGTTATTAGTGTTAGTATTACTATTATTACTGTTATTAGTGTTAGTATTACTATTATTACTGTTATTAGTGTTAGTATTACCATTATTACTGTTATTAATGATAGTATTACCATTATTACTGTTATTAATGATAGTATTACCATTATTACTGTTATTAATGATAGTATTACCATTATTACTGTTATTAATGATAGTATTACCATTATTACTGTTATTAATGATGCAGTATTAGCCTTATTACTGTTATTAGTGTTAGTGTCATCATTATTACTGTTATTAATGATAGTATTACTATTATTACTGTTATTAGTGTTAGTGTCATCATTATTACTGTTATTAATGATAGTATTACCATTATTACTGTTATTAATGATAGTATTACCATTATTACTGTTATTAGTGTTAGTGTCATCATTATTACTGTTATTAGTGTTAGTATTACTGTTATTAGTGTAAGTATTACCGTAGTTACTGTTATTAGTGTTAGTATCATCATTAGTGTTAGTATTAGTACAACCACAGCCCCGCTGGGTAGGGTAAGTACTGTTATTGGTGTTAGTACTAATTAGGGTTAGCATAACAGAATGCTATGTCTATTGTTTACAATCGTTTTTTAATTAACTTGGGTTTAAATTATTTCTACAATTACTACATAATAATGTTATAGATTGAAATATATTATACATTAGAATATTATTTATTGAGGATGTCATGCCCAGCGGAACCGGGAAATAGGGTACACCTAAATAATTAACAACCAACCAACGTTTTCAACTGCATATCTGGCCTTGTGTGGGCCTACAATTTGTCAAATTCTTAAGAACATTTGAACTATTTTCCTAAATGGTGAGTAAATACGATGTTGGCAAATACGTGTGCGAAATCATAAGATGATTGAACTAGCATAATTACCATAACCGTCTGCTAAGCACTGTTCATCTAAAGGCTGTTTGAGTGGCTCCTCTCAGAGACCCATGATAAGAATATTCTTCACATTAGGGTTAGTTAGTTAGTCAGTAGCTCCCCTGAAGGGTTAGTTAGTTAGTCAGTAGCTCCACTGAAGGGTTAGTTAGTTAGTCAGTAGCTCCACTGAAGGGTTAGTTAGTTAGTTAGTTAGTCAGTAGCTCCACTGAAGGGTTAGTTAGTTAGTTAGTCAGTAGCTCCACTGAAGGGTTAGTTAGTTAGTTAGTCAGTAGCTCCACTGAAGGGTTAGTTAGTTAGTCAGTAGCTCCACTGAAGGGTTAGTTAGTTAGTCAGTAGCTCCACTGAAGGGTTAGTTAGTTAGTCAGTAGCTCCCCTGAAGGGTTAGGGTTAGTTAGTCAGTCAGTAGCTCCACTGAAGGGTTAGTTAGTTAGTCAGTAGCTCCACTGAAGGGTTAGTTAGTTAGTCAGTAGCTCCCCTGAAGGGTTAGGGTTAGTTAGTCAGTCAGTAGCTCCACTGAAGGGTTAGTTAGTTAGTCAGTAGCTCCCCTGAAGGGTTAGTTAGTTAGTTAGTCAGTAGCTCCACTGAAGGGTTAGTTAGTTAGTCAGTAGCTCCACTGAAGGGTTAGTTAGTTAGTTAGTCAGTAGCTCCACTGAAGGGTTAGTTAGTTAGTCAGTAGCTCCCCTGAAGGGTTAGGGTTAGTTAGTCAGTCAGTAGCTCCACTGAAGGGTTAGTTAGTCAGTCAGTAGCTCCACTGAAGGGTTAGTTAGTTAGTTAGTCAGTAGCTCCACTGAAGGGTTAGTTAGTTAGTTAGTCAGTAGCTCCACTGAAGGGTTAGTTAGTTAGGGTTAGTTAGTTAGTCAGTAGCTCCACTGAAGGGTTAGGGTTAGTTAGTTAGTCAGTAGCTCCACTGAAGGGTTAGTTAGTTAGGGTTAGGGTTAGTTAGTTAGTTAGTCAGAAGCTCCACTGAAGGGTTAGTTAGTTAGGATTAGGGTTAGTTAGTTAGTCAGTAGCTCCACTGAAGGGTTAGGATTAGTTAGTTAGTCAGTAGCTCCACTGAAGGGTTAGGGTTAGTTAGTTAGTCAGTAGCTCCACTGAAGGGTTAGTTAGTTAGTTAGGGTTAGGGTTAGTTAGTTAGTCAGTAGCTCCACTGAAGGGTTAGGGTTAGTTAGTTAGTCAGTAGCTCCACTGAAGGGTTAGGGTTAGTTAGTTAGTTAGTCAGTAGCTCCACTGAAGGGTTAGGGTTAGTTAGTTAGTTAACAACAAAACCCAAGAGGGAGTCCTTTTATCTTGGGTTAGGGTTAGTTAGGGTTACTTCCGATCTATAGTCTGGAGTAAGGGTTAGTTAGGGTTAGTTTAGATCTAATCTCTGGGGTAAGGGTTAGTGAGGGTTAGTTTGGCTCTATTATCTGGGGTTAGTGGGGGATGGGTGGGGGTGATGGGGGTACCTCTTCCTTGGTCTTCTTGGAGAGGACCCTCAGCCAGTCTCCGATCATGCTGAGGACGGCGGCGAAGTAGGCCAGGCCCACCAGGATCCAGAACCAGACCAGCGGGCGGTACCACTCCCGGTACTCTATGCGCCGGTCGCCCCCTGGACGCACAGAGCAGAGAGCGAGCCCATCCATTATTCACCGGCCGCGCCCCCAGCGCCAGGGTTAGGGACGGGTTAGTAGTCTGCGTTCACCCTCTACTCAGGAAGTTAGTCGGAGAAACTGAAGAATCACTCTGAGGTACGGTAGGGGTAGTAGTAGTTAGGGTTAGGGACGGGTTAGTAGTCTTATGCTAGCTCAGCCATGTAGCGTCTTAATTTATTTTATTTTATATTTATTATACAGGAAAGTATTAAAAGTAGCAAAGTTACAATTTAAAACGGGCCTGTCTCAGTAAACTAGCTGATTTCCAGCAGGTTCCTGTTCTGCAGCACATACAGCATGTAACAGGGACACAGCACGTCAGACATCAGTAGGACAATCATATAGACAGCAGACTGAGCACAGACACTGATCTATATAAGTCAGTGTTCGCAAGTGTATGTGTTAAGGAGTAACAGTTTAGAAGCTTTTTTGAACTGTGTGATGGATTGTAATGCTCTAATGTGATGGGGAATGCCATTCCAGACTGGTGAAGGTGTGGGTGAAGGACCTCTGGCCAAAGCCGTTATTGTATGCGGGCACTGGGTGGAGGGCCATGGAGACAGATCTAGTGACTCGCACTCGGGGCGAAGACAAAGACCCTGAAAACCTTAAATCTGAGACACGATAGACTTAGTGGGTCGGGTTAGAGTTAGTAGTCATGAAGGTAAGTAGTAGTGAGGGTGAGTAGTAGTTAGGGTCAGTAGTAATGGGGGTTAGTAGTAGGTTTAGGGTTGAGGTCAGGGTTAGTAGCTGTCAGGTCCGGGGGGGGGGTCCCACCGGCCACGTAGTCCCCGATGCCCACGGTGGTGAGGGTGATGACCACGAAGTAGATGGCCTCCAGCCCGGTCCAGCCCTCGATGTGCTTGAAGACCACGGCCGGGATGGTGACGAAGAGGATGCAGCCCGCCAGGATGAAGAGCAACGTGGACGCCACGCGGATCTTAGTCTGGCTGATCTGGTTGTGTTTACGCTGAGAGAGAGAGAGAGAGAGAGAGAGAGAGAGAGAGAGAGAGAGAGAGAGAGAGAGAGAGAGAGAGAGAGAGAGAGAGAGAGAGAGAGAGAGAGAGAGAGAGAGAGAGAGAGAGAGAGAGAGAGAGAGAGAGAGAGAGAGAGAGAGAGAGAGGTCATCTTCAGCCACAGCCTAACTCAGTCTCACAATCACCTAACCCCACCCTATTTCATCATAACGTTCTGCAGACCTGCATTACCAGACACCTTCCTCACGCCCCCCCCCAAAGGACATGTCTGCTACCCTCCTGTTGCCTGGCAACATGAATATGCTCCTATTAGATCGGATGACTCATCGCGTTGTATGTTGTTAAAATGAAGTGGCCTGGACAAAGCTGTCTGAGGTTTCAGACCCACACCGTGTGGACCTGCCCCGGTACAAAGACGCTCGTTACAGCCCCAGAACGCCGTCATGTCCAGGCTCTGTGTGGCTCTGTGTGGAGACGCCGCAAGGGTTGCCAGATTGGACCAGATTTCCCGACCAATCTGGCAATCCTGGCTGCAGCGCTCTGCAGCCAGGATTGCCAGATTGGTCGGGAAATCTGGCCACACTGGTGCCTCTCCCTCCTGAAGTCAATTTAATTTAATTCAATTAAATTTTATTTGCATGGCCCTTAATCACCATTACAGTCTTAAAGGGCTTCACAGGCCAAATATTTATGACAATTTATTTATGACAATATTTACGTTAATTCTTGCTCTAACGTAATGGTATCCAGCAGTCCTACTTTATTACAGCAGAACTTCTGGGAGGCAGATGATACTAAACCTAATCTACGATCCAGCAGTCCTACTGTGTTACAGTAATACATCTGAGAGAGACAGGGCCGCTCAAACTGAGTTACAACTTCTGTCCTGATCTCCTCGCCCCAGGACGAAAGTCTCAGAACGGAGTATAGATTAGAGTGTTTCATACGGAGCTCTGCTTTCAGACTTTAAATGTTAATCTTAAATCTGATTTGTGGGTCTACACGCACACTTTAATGTCGCTGTTAAAGCACTGCCTTGTGTTATTCAAACACAATGCAATTCAAGTCAAGGTCAAGTAGATGATTAGTACTAATAATAAGATATGATCGCAACGATGAAGCCGGTGCCATACCCTGAAGGTCTTCTCCACCTTGGCGATGCTCTTGACGAAGATGGTCCCCAGCTGGTCCCCCACGCCGGCCAGCAGGAAGCCGAACAGGGGGATCCCGAAGATGGCGTACAGGATGCAGAAGATCTTCCCCCCCTCTGTGCTGGGCGCGATGTTGCCGTACCCTGAGAGACGCACACAGGTACGTGTTAGCCAGCAGTGGAGGTCGACGGCTCAGTGCAGACCACAGCTGAGACCTCGTGCTTTACGTATGTCGCCCCTTTCCACTGGTCCTCATGCCTCATGGGGATATCGGACGTTCTGGGCAGGGGAGGATGCGTCACCATATGGAGGAAAACAGATCTTTTAACAAATCTTGTGTGTTTTTCTTTACGTGATTTAAACCTTTTTCTTTTATTGCATTGATTTCATTTATTTCTTCATTTATAAGGCTCCGTAGAGACTTCGACTTTGACCCTTTTCCGTCTCTCGCTGCCGGGTTGGGTAAGGGCGAGGTAATTGAGGGTGGATTTAAATGTGATTTAGATCCCTTCCTGTGTTCCGGAAGGTTCAGGCATTTACTTTTGATGGTAACGAGACATTTAGGTTGATCCAATGTATTCATTGACATCCTTGTAGGTGGTATCTGTGGTAGTGTGTGTTGCCTATGGTTGCGTGTGTTACCTATGGTTGCGTGTGTTACCTATGGTTGCGTGTGTTACCTATGGTTGTGTGTGTTGCCTATGGTTGTGTATGTTGCCTATGGTTGCGTGTGTTAACTATGGTTGTGTGTGTTACCTATGGTTGTGTGTGTTGCCTATGGTTGCTTGTGTTACCTATGGTTGTGATGACCGTCCCGGCAAAGAAGAACGCACTGCCCAGGTCCCAGTGGCTGGAGTTATAGGAGGTGTCTCCGATGGGACTCACCCCCGCATTCACCGCCTCCACCGAGTGCTGCGACACAAGAAGCACATAAAACACACTTAAAAACTCTAAGGCAGCACGGTTAAAACACACTTAAAAACTCTAAAGCAGCACGGTTAAAACACACTTAAAAAACTCTAAAGCAGCACAGTTAAAACACACTTAAAAACTCTACAGCAGCACGGTTAAAACACACTTAAAACTATGCATATTTTCACTGTCCATGTGAAGCTGGAAACTCAGTAGTTTGGTTTGGTCCAAGTAGCATGTAGTAGTTTGGTTTGGTGTCAGGTTTGGGGTCAATAGTTTGGTTTGGTGTCAGTAGTTTGGTTTGGTGTCAGTAGTTTGGTTTGGTGTCAGGTTTGGTGTCAGTAGTTTGGTTTGGGGTCAGTAGTTTGGTTTGGTGTCAGTAGTTTGGTTTGGTGTCAGTAGTTTGGTTTGGGGTCAGTAGTTTGGTTTGGGGTCAGTAGTTTGGTTTGGTGTCAGTAGTTTGGTTTGGTGTCAGTAGTTTGTTTTGGTGTCAGTAGTTTGGTTTGGTGTCAGTAGTTTGGTTTGGCGTCAGTGATTTTGGTCCCAGTAGCAGGTCTGGAGTCAGTAGTTTCTGTCTCAGTAGCTGGTCTATACCCCAGTAGCTGGTTTGATGTCAGTAGTTTGGTTTGGTGTCAGTAGTTTGGTTTGGTGTCAGTAGTTTGGTTTGGTGTCAGTAGTTTGGTTTGGTGTCAGTAGTTTGGTTTGGTGTCTGTGGTTTGGTGTCAGTAGTTTGGTTTGGCGTCAGTGATTTTGGTCCCAGTAGCAGGTCTGGAGTCAGTAGTTTCTGTCTCAGTAGCTGGTCTATACCCCAGTAGCTGGTTTGATGTCAGTAGTTTGTTTCGGTGTCAGTCATGTTCTCGAGGCAGCAGCTGGCCTCTGCCCCAGTAGCTTCCTTCGGGACCAGTGTTTGACTCTTGAAAGAGTAAAGTATGAAAGCAAAGTCCATAATCTACTGGAGAAGGGGAGGGGGTATCATGCGTTGCCACGGTGCCCTGCAGGAGGCTAGGATGTGAGTGGTCGGCATGGCGACCGAGCAGATGGAGCAGCTGTGCCCCCCCCCCCCCCTGTCTGAGTGTGTGGGAGTGTTGTCAGGGAGGAGGCTGAAGGGCAAAGCACTCGCTGCTCTACTCAGTTACCGGTACTGTAACACTTGTTTCACTATTAACCTAACCCCCCCTATTTCCACGATTAACCATAACCTGTGTTACATTACCCTTAACCCTCCTTATTTCACTATTAATCATAACACTTGTTTCACAATTAATCCAACCCCCTGGTTTAGCTATTAACCATAACCTGTGTTACACTTTAAACCTAACCCCACTGGTTTAGCTGTAAACCATAACACTTCTTACACTATTAACTATAACCCCCTTGTTCACTATTAACCTAAGCCCCCTGGTTTCACTATTTACCATAACCCTTGCTACCCTTTAACCCTCCCCTTGTTACACTGTAACCCTAACCGTTCTTCTTACACTATTAACCATAACCTTAACGTGTCTGTTGCATAAAACCTGACCTTGAGGACCCAAAGTTACGATGCAGAGGAAAAAGAGCCAAGTCAAGTCCATTGTATTTGTATCGCCTTCATCAGTCGTAGCTTCAGGCCCCCCAGCCCGGTCCATATGCTGCATGGTGTTCGTACAGTGACGCTCACACAACAAACACAAACACTACAGTCGCCGGGGGTGTTCGACAGACGCTTTTAGTTGAGATCATCGCCCTACAGCTCTGTAGCTGTGTTTGTGAGTCACACCACCACACAGTGAGCTGAAGAGCGGTCGGTCGCTCCTCCTCCTCCCTGCAGGAGCGACCTCGTGATGTCATGGAGAACGCGTCACTAACGGAAGGGTGGGAAGACGCCACGACACCCAGTATGTAACAAATGGTAATAGACTCAAGGCCTTTATCTGTGGGCCATATGCTCATCACCTTGAAATAAGCTCATTGGGCGATAGGTAGACGTTTATTTCAATCCAATTGTTGAGATTGCTACTTTAAGCTAAGGTTTATTTACTTACTACTCTGACCGTGACCAGGGGTTTAAGTAACTCCTGTCTAGGTTGAGTTTACTTGACTTGAGTTGAAGGTTGAGTTTACTTACCTCTTGTTTAAGGTTGGGCTTATTTACCTCCTGTTTAAGGTTGAGTTTACTCAACTCCTGTCCTGTTAAAGGTTGGGTTTACTTAACCCCCATTTAAGGTTGAGTTTATGTAACCCCTGTTTGGGTTCAAGCCTGATTCAAAGTCGCCGTGTGTGAACTGCAACGGTCAACATGAACTAAAAATGACATCATCCCTTTTCAGGGTTAGTTAATTCGATGGCGCATCCACAGAGTCGTGATGGAAAGATGGCCGCCATCAGAGGCAGGGCCGTGGGGTCTACTGCCGGGCACGTCACCTCATACTATAATGAAACAAAACAACGCTCCTCTCTTTATAGTGTGAACGCACGAGTGGCTCTGTATGAAACGATGGATCATTGAGTGGAACGTCGTTAATGGAGTACAAAGAGAATGACCTCAGCCCCCCCCTGGAGACAGGGGAGGTGGAGGTGAGGTGGAGGTGAGGTGAGGTGGAGGTGAGGTGGAGGTGAGATGGAGCTTAGGTGGGGCTGTGGGGGAAGACTACGGGCTTCACTCCTGGCTCCTTCTCCTGGCCCTCTGCCCAGCTCTGCTTTGATCAGCTGCCCTTTTCCCCTGCAGCTGGAGCCCCATCGCTCACATCCCATTCCCCCAGAGCGTGAGGACTCCTAAAGAGCCCCATCGCTCACATCCCATTCCCCCAGAGCGTGAGGACTCCTAAAGAGCCCCATCGCTCACATCCCATTCCCCCAGAGCGCGAGGACTCCTAAAGAGCCCCATCGCTCACATCCCATTCCCCCAGAGCGCGAGGACTCCTAAAGAGCCCCATCGCTCACATCCCATTCCCCCAGAGCGCGAGGACTCCTAAAGAGCCCCATCGCTCACATCCCATTCCCCCAGAGCGCGAGGACTCCTAAAGAGCCCCATCGCTCACATCCCATTCCCCCAGAGCGCGAGGACTCCTAAAGAGCCCCATCGCTCACATCCCATTCCCCCAGAGCGCGAGGACTCCTAAAGAGCCCCACGCTGGACCGCGGAGGGTACTGAATCCAGCGCTCCTGAGTTAGATGCATTGCTTACAACCGTTGGAACGTTTCTACCTTTTCCTTGTGGAGCTCCTTATTTAACGTCATTGAAACACATTGATGTTAAATGTTTTAAAAACTGATCTGTGAGAAGCTTCATCCAAGTACATATTTAATACTGTGATTTTAACTTTAGTTTAAATATGCACCTCAACTAAAGTAAAATATTCGTAATCATGGACATAACATAAGCATAAAAGCGTACTTTTCAAAGAATGTCTAACGGATACGTTTGATCTGCCATTTATCTTTCTAGTTTTATTCGGGGTACTTCATGTAATTTGGCCCCAAACACACTCTGTTCCCGTGGGTATGTTGTAGTACATATCAATCACTATCACTTAAAGGGGAATAGGACAGCAGTGCTAAGAACGTTTATGTAGCTGGTTCGTGACCAGCGGTTGGCAGCCATCTTGGCACGGAATGTGGTGCTCTCATGAATATGTATGAGGTGTTTCCTAAACCCTGATATAAATTGGTTCCAAATTTCATTAATATAATGCCATTTAAAAATTAGTGTGTGTATTAATCCACCGGTTGGAATATGACTATTATGGCGCAATAAATAAATGATAAGCTTGTCTCATGATAATTTTTTGGAAAATCCCTGTCGACTAATTTGACTCAACACTGTCGAGGCTCAATTGTGCTCCAGGTGTTCGCTGCACAAGTTGTTTATTTTCTAACTAGAGCTTACCAACCAAAAACTGAAAAGATAGAGCAAGGTGCTCTGGAGAGCTGCCACGCTAAACCTGCTCTGGCGTTAGCTGTGAGTGTCAGTTTGACTGCGTGGGTGTTGAGCTGCCATGTTTCACCCTGTGCTTAAAATATCACAATCTGTATTTTATCCTGCCCTGCCCACAGCAACAAAAACACAACACTGTTCACTTCCACCACAAAAACCATGAGCTAGCATAGACGAGCACCCATAGACTAACAGTAGATTACACATGAACTAACCCTAGACTTTATATAGATATAGAGATCAACCCTAAACTATAGACAAACTATAAACTAAGCCTAGACTATAGACTAACTGTAGAATAACCTTATACTAGACTAACCATAGACTAACTATACACTAACCCCAGACTATAGACTAACTGATGATCAGAACAGGGAACACACACTCACTCACTCACTCACTCACTCACTCACTCACTCACTCACTCACTCACTCACTCACTCACTCAGCAGTACCCACACCAGTCGTCTTGCGTCTCTAAACCCCAGAGGGAACCAGCCTTCCGGATATGTACACACACAAACACATCACTGTTGACAGACAACAAAGAACCGCACACACCTAGTGAGATTCCTCACACAAGGAAAGATCTGCCTCAAAATCTACACCTCAGACTCGACATCTCTTCTCTCTCTCTCTCTCTCTCTCTCTCTCTCTCTCTCTCTCTCTCTCTGCATCTCTTTTTGTTGCCTCTCTTTGTCTCTCTGCATCAGTTCAGTTCAATGGGTTTTATTGGCATGGGAAATAGACACTTACATTGCCCAAGCAAGTGTGAAATATAAAACATGTACACACAAATTGCATCTCTCTTTCTCCCAGCTCTCTCTTTCGCTCTCTCGCTGTATCTCTGCAATTCTCTCTCTCTCTCTCTCTCTCTCTCTCTCTCTCTCTCTCTCTCTCTCTCTCTCTCTCTCTCTCTCTCTTTCCCTGTCCCTTATCTGTTAATCTCAATTCAATTCAAAAGAGCTTTATTGACACGGAGAAGAAAAACTACATTGCCATGGAATTTTCAACAAAGGTTCTACAAAAAGGTGAGAAACGAAGTGACATATCGATTTCGCTGCAAGCGCACTGCAATCAATGAGGTAATGCCAGGGGAGTGAGTCAAACCGTTCCCCGGGCCTCGGCCAAACAGCACCACGGGTGGTTTACTGCTCCAGCCAATAGGACAGGCCTACATAACGACCCAGGTCCTAACCCTAACCCCATGGCGGCTCGTCCTAATCCTTAGCCTTCTAGAGTGGACCTCCCAAACTGAATGAGCACCACACCTAGGAACAGAACACCACGCTGTTCGCTCCACCTGGGCGCAGCCGAAGATGATAGCTGCAACATGAGCTCCTGCAGCCGTGAGTTTCAAATCCGTCCTCCTCCCCAGCAGCAGCGTCACAGCGTGCTGCTGCTGCCGCTCTGGAGGCTCCACAGCGTCACAGCGTGCTGCTGCTGCCGTTCTGGAGGCTCCACAGCGTCACAGCCGCTCTGGAGGCTCCACTGCGTCACAGCGTGCTGCTGCTGCCGCTCTGGAGGCTCCACAGCGTCACAGCGTGCTGCTGCTGCCGCTCTGGAGGCTCCACAGCGTCACAGCGTGCTGCTGCTGCCGCTCTGGAGGCTCCACAGCGTCACAGCGTGCTGCTGCTGCCGCTCTGGAGGCTCCACAGCCCACAGCTCATAGACAGGGGCTGAGCTCATCCCAGAGGGGGGGGGGGAGGGCATTACCGGTCTGAGTGGTCCAACCCTCCTAATATCTCCCCCGGCTTCACCAGAACATCCATCACCAGGATCCTTTGTCTCGGTGCTCTTACCGAGGCGCTGAGAGCATTCAGACACGATACGTAGGGCTTTGGTCTTTTGGAGTCCATGTGCGTCAGTCAGTACAGAGCTGATCAACAAAGAACATGGACCTAGACCATCTAGAAGAGGCGTCTGTGATGTAAATCATTGGTTTACACACGACCGGCGCTTTGGCAACAACCATCTGAAACTATACATAGTTTGAACTTTGAGGGCTGGAAACCTCCTTACAATAGGCTATGGCCAAAACATACTAATCATCAATCCTTTATAACTTTTGGATTGAATTAGAACCGTCAAAGGGGATCCTCTCAAAATACATATAGAGAGGAACCATCCAATGAGATCCTATCTGAAAGCAGAGAGATTGTATTCATTTTGTATTTCGATAATGAAATCTAAACTTTTGAAGGCTGGCAGATCAGTCTGCATCCAACCACCGTGAAGCAGCTGAAGGCCGGCCGAGGAGCAGCAGAGAGAACTCTCTCTTCCACCAGGCCTTCCCTTCACCGACCGTGGCTGCTGCTGGCAACATCACAGTGAACCGCGCTGAAAGACCCAACACAAAGACCAAACCGTCATGTTCGGTACCGGCACAGTAAACTCTGTTCAGTATTATCAGTACAAGGAGTTCATTTTGACCAATTATGTCGTAGCAGATTTTTAGTACAGACTGGATATAAGATAACGATGGCTTGATCAAGGTTTGTCCTTTAAGGTGGGCGGACTTGATGTTTTACAAAAGTATTGTTGTGGCACTTTAGAACGAACATCTATGCGGCAAGGGTCTGTCAAACGACACTGATAAAGCTTTATCCTTCAATCACGTTTCACCTTTTAGTTTTGTTCCCTTCAAGGACTTCTGCGGTCCGGGTTTGCGACACGCCGGCACTTGGGTCTGATGTGACTTTATTTTGGACTCGGTGTGTGTGTCTGGTTGCAGGCGGCGATGTGTGGAGCTGGAATAGCATCAGGTCGATGCAGGCTCCTCTTTCATGGGGAGCTGATTCCCCACCAGGGACGGAACACAAGGACCCGCCCCCCCCCCTCACCACAGCGGACCGGAGTCCTACAACAGCGGACCCTCCCCCAAAACCACAGCGGCCCCTCCCCCAAAACCACAGCGGCCCCTCCCCCAAAACCACACATGCCCCGTCCCCAAAACTACAAAGGCCCCTCCCCCAAAACCACACAGGCCCCTCCCCCTCACCACAGCGGACCCTCCCCCAAAACCACAGAGGCCCCTCCCCCAAAACCACAGCGGACCCTCCCCCAAAACCACAGCGGCCCCTCCCCCAAAACCACACATGCCCCGTCCCCAAAACTACAAAGGCCCCTCCCCCAAAACCACACAGGCCCCTCCCCCTCACCACAGCGGCCCCTCCCCCAAAACCACACATGCCCCGCCCCCAAAACTACAAAGGCCCCTCCCCCAAAACCACACAGGCCCCTCCCCCTCACCACAGCGGACCCTCCCCCTCGCCAGACACAGGCACCCCCCCTCCCCCTCACCCCCAGCCCACCGGACCCTCCCCCTCCCCCACAGGACCCTCCCCCTCCCCCACAGGACCCTCCCCCTCCCTCACCGGACCCCCCCCACCCCCCCTCCTCCCACCAGTCCCGCCCCCTACCTTGATGATGGCCTCCACCCCCCCTCCCCCAGCCCCCCCCTACCTTGATGATGGCCTCCACTCCCCCTCCCCTCCCCAGCCCCCCCAGCCCCCCCCTACCTTGATGATGGCCTCCACTCCCCCCCAGCCCCCCCCTACCTTGATGATGGCCTCCACTCCCCCCCAGCCTCCCCCTACCTTGATGATGCCCTCCACCCCCCCCTCCACTCCCCCCCCTCCCCCCAGCCCCCCCCTACCTTGATGATGGCCTCCAGCTCAGGGGGCGTGACGCAGCGGTGGCGCTCCAGGAACGCCGCCTTCTCGGCCGTGATGGTGATCTTCTGGTGGCTCTCGAAGGGCTGCTCCAGGGCGCTGAACAGCAGCCCCCCCGCCACCAGGTAGCCCACCACCACCACGAACACGGCCAGCGCCGTCTTCCACTTCATCACGGTGAAGGTGATGGTGCCGCCCTCGGCCCCGCCCTCCATGCTGGCCACCATGCTGGCGGGCCGGGGGGTCACGGAGATGCGCGGCAGGCTGCAGCCCATGGGGTTCTGCATGGTGGCCACGCTGGCCTGCACCAGGCTGCACTGCACCAGCCCCGGCTGCATCTTCTTAGGGGGGGCTGGGGGCCGCAGGAGAGGGCGGTTAGTTTGGATATCAGCGCTAGCTCTAAAGCTGTAACCCCAGCTCTAAACCCCCGGTCTAAACCCTGACTCTAAACCCCCGGTCTAAACCCTGACTCTAAACCCCCGGTCTAAACCCTGACTCTAAACCCCCGGTCTAAACCCTGACTCTAAACCCCCGGTCTAAACCCTGGCTCTAAACCCCCGGTCTAAACCCTGACTCTAAACCCCCGGTCTATACCCTGGCTCTAAACCCCCGGTCTAAACCCTGACTCTAAACCCCCGGTCTATAAACCCCCGGTCTAAACCCCCGGTCTAAACCCTGGCTCTAAACCCCCGGTCTAAACCCTGACTCTAAACCCCCGGTCTATAAACCCCCGGTCTAAACCCCCGGTCTAAACCCTGGCTCTAAACCCCCGGTCTAAACCCTGACTCTAAACCCCCGGTCTAAACCCTGACTCTAAACCCCCGGTCTAAACCCTGACTCTAAACCCCCGGTCTATAAACCCCCGGTCTAAACCCCCGGTCTAAACCCTGGCTCTAAACCCCCGGTCTAAACCCTGACTCTAAACCCCCGGTCTAAACCCTGACTCTAAACCCCCGGTCTAAACCCTGACTCTAAACCCCCGGTCTATAAACCCCCGGTCTAAACCCTGACTCTAAACCCCAGGTCTATAAACCCCCGGTCTAAACCCCCGGTCTAAACCCTGACTCTAAACCCCAGGTCTATAAACCCCCGGTCTAAACCCCAGGTCTATAAACCCCCGGTCTAAACCCCCGGTCTAAACCCTGACTCTAAACCCCAGGTCTATAAACCCCCGGTCTAAACCCCCGGTCTAAACCCCCGGTCTAAACCCCAGGTCTATAAACCCCCGGTCTAAACCCTGACTCTAAACCCCCCGTCTAAACCCCCGGTCTAAACCCCAGGTCTATAAACCCCCGGTCTAAACCCCCGGTCTAAACCCCCGGTCTAAACCCCCGGTCTACACCCCAGGTCTATAAACCCCCGGTCTAAACCCCACCTCTAAACCCCACCTCTAAACCCCCGGTCTAAACCCTGACTCTAAACCCCCGGTCTAAACCCTGACTCTAAACCCCCGGTCTAAACCCTGACTCTAAACCCCCGGTCTATAAACGCCCGGTCTAAACCCCCGGTCTAAACCCTGGCTCTGAACCCCCGGTCTAAACCCTGACTCTAAACCCCCGGTCTAAACCCTGACTCTAAACCCCCGGTCTAAATCCTGACTCTAAACCCCCGGTCTATAAACCCCCGGTCTAAACCCTGGCTCTAAACCCCCGGTCTAAACCCTGACTCTAAACCCCCGGTCTAAACCCTGGCTCTAAACCCCCGGTCTAAACCCTGACTCTAAACCCCCGGTCTAAACCCTGACTCTAAACCCCCGGTCTAAACCCTGACTCTAAACCCCCGGTCTAAACCCTGACTCTAAACCCCCGGTCTAAACCCTGACTCTAAACCCCCGGTCTATACCCTGGCTCTAAACCCCCGGTCTAAACCCTGACTCTAAACCCCCGGTCTATAAACCCCCGGTCTAAACCCCCGGTCTAAACCCTGGCTCTAAACCCCCGGTCTAAACCCTGACTCTAAACCCCCGGTCTATAAACCCCCGGTCTAAACCCCCGGTCTAAACCCTGGCTCTAAACCCCCGGTCTAAACCCTGACTCTAAACCCCCGGTCTAAACCCTGACTCTAAACCCCCGGTCTAAACCCTGACTCTAAACCCCCGGTCTATAAACCCCCGGTCTAAACCCCCGGTCTAAACCCTGGCTCTAAACCCCCGGTCTAAACCCTGACTCTAAACCCCCGGTCTAAACCCTGACTCTAAACCCCCGGTCTAAACCCTGACTCTAAACCCCCGGTCTATAAACCCCCGGTCTAAACCCTGACTCTAAACCCCAGGTCTATAAACCCCCGGTCTAAACCCCCGGTCTAAACCCTGACTCTAAACCCCAGGTCTATAAACCCCCGGTCTAAACCCCAGGTCTATAAACCCCCGGTCTAAACCCCCGGTCTAAACCCTGACTCTAAACCCCAGGTCTATAAACCCCCGGTCTAAACCCCCGGTCTAAACCCCCGGTCTAAACCCCAGGTCTATAAACCCCCGGTCTAAACCCTGACTCTAAACCCCCCGTCTAAACCCCCGGTCTAAACCCCAGGTCTATAAACCCCCGGTCTAAACCCCCGGTCTAAACCCCCGGTCTAAACCCCCGGTCTACACCCCAGGTCTATAAACCCCCGGTCTAAACCCCACCTCTAAACCCCACCTCTAAACCCCCGGTCTAAACCCTGACTCTAAACCCCCGGCTAAACCCCCGGTCTAAACCCTGACTCTAAACCCCCGGTCTAAACCCCCGGTCTACACCCCAGGTCTATAAACCCCCGGTCTAAACCCCACCTCTAAACCCCACCTCTAAACCCCCGGTCTAAACCCTGACTCTAAACCCCCGGTCTAAACCCTGACTCTAAACCCCCGGTCTAAACCCTGACTCTAAACCCCCGGTCTATAAACGCCCGGTCTAAACCCCCGGTCTAAACCCTGGCTCTGAACCCCCGGTCTAAACCCTGACTCTAAACCCCCGGTCTAAACCCTGACTCTAAACCCCCGGTCTAAATCCTGACTCTAAACCCCCGGTCTATAAACCCCCGGTCTAAACCCTGGCTCTAAACCCCCGGTCTAAACCCTGACTCTAAACCCCCGGTCTAAACCCTGGCTCTAAACCCTCGGTCTACACCCTGACTCTAAACCCCAGGTCTATAAACCCCCGGTCTAAACCCCCGGTCTAAACCCTGACTCTAAACCCCAGGTCTATAAACCCCCGGTCTAAACCCCCGGTCTAAACCCCCGGTCTAAACCCCCGGTCTAAACCCCAGGTCTATAAACCCCCGGTCTAAACCCCCGGTCTAAACCCCCGGTCTAAACCCCCGGTCTAAACCCTGACTCTAAACCCCCGGTCTAAACCCTGACTCTAAACCCCCCGTCTAAACCCCCGGTCTAAACCCCAGGTCTATAAACCCCCGGTCTAAACCCCCGGTCTAAACCCCCGGTCTAAACCCCCGGTCTATAAACCCCCGGTCTAAACCCCCGGTCTAAACCCCCGGTCTAAACCCCCGGTCTAAACCCTGACTCTAAACCCCAGGTCTATAAACCCCCGGTCTAAACCCCCGGTCTAAACCCCCGGTCTAAACCCCAGGTCTATAAACCCCCGGTCTAAACCCCCGGTCTAAACCCCACCTCTAAACCCAGGCTCTAAACTCTGACTCTAAACCCCAGGTCTAAACCGTAGATCTAAATAACCTATCTTTAAACTATACTAACTATAAATATAATCCCAATACCCTGAGAGATGCACGAGAGAAAGTATAGTAGCTTAGTTAATTATCTTTCCTTTTATCAAGTGTTTTAACTGCTTGGTGATGTGAATGTTTATTTTCCACGTGCAGAATAAAGCACTTTCAAATTGAATTGAGATGGAGAGCTAGATTCACTGAGACACAAAGATGGAGAGAAAGATAGACTGAGAGAAACAGAGAGATGAAGAGAGATAGACTGAGAGAAACAGAGAGATGAAGAGAGAGATAGACTGAGAGAAACAGAGAGATGGAGAGAAAGATAGACTGAGAGAAACAGAGAGATGAAGAGAAAGATAGACTGAGAGAAACAGAGATGAAGAGAGAGATAGACTGAGAGAAACAGAGAGATGAAGAGAGAGATAGACTGAGAGAAACAGAGAGATGGAGAGAAAGATAGACTGAGAGAAACAGAGAGATGAAGAGAGAGATAGACTGAGAGAAACAGAGAGATGAAGAGAGAGATAGACTGAGAGAAACAGAGAGATGAAGAGAGAGATAGACTGAGAGGCAGCGAGATTGAAAATAATTGGAGCGATGGAGATAGAATGACCGATAGAGGAATGGAGATCGAGACAGACTGAGAGACGGCTAGGTAGCAGGATGGAGAGATGGAGATACAGAGAGACAGATGGATGGAGAGAGACAGTCTGAGAGACAGAGCGATGGAGATACAGAGAGAGACAGATGGATGGAGAGAGACAGTCTGAGAGACAGAGCGATGGAGATACAGAGAGAGACAGATGGATGGAGAGAGACAGTCTGAGAGACAGAGCGATGGAGATACAGAGAGAGACAGATGGATGGAGAGAGACAGTCTGAGAGACAGAGCGATGGAGATACAGAGAGAGACAGATGGATGGAGAGAGACAGTCTGAGAGACAGAGCGATGGAGATACAGAGGGAGACAGATGGATGGAGAGAGACAGTCTGAGAGACAGAGCGATGGAGATACAGAGGGAGACAGATGGATGGAGAGAGACAGTCTGAGAGACAGAGCGATGGAGATACAGAGGGAGACAGATGGATGGAGAGAGACAGTCTGAGAGACAGAGCGATGGAGATACAGAGAGAGACAGATGGATGGAGAGAGACAGTCTGAGAGACAGAGCGATGGAGATGGACTGAAATACAGACGGAGGGAGAGATAGATAGAATGAGAGATAGCCAGATAGAGGAATGGAGAGAGGGATGGAGAGAGCGACAGTAAGTTCTAAAGAGCGGTAGATAATAGTCCCTAGCCGGTTAAATTACTTTTGGAAGAAGGGAAACTTTTCTCTGTGTAATTTGACACCTAAAACAAACTCCAAGGTCTGGTGATTGTGAGAGAAGGGCATTATGGGTATTATTATAACCCTAAATACAGCCTTTCACCTCGGAACCCCGCCAATAAAAATCTCAGAGTTTCATAAAACATAATCTGAATCGATCGCCTGCGTCTTGCCCCCTAGTGTCTGTGTATCGATCAGGCTGCAGGATATCAACGTAATATCCACAATGCCTATAGTATCTCTAACTGAATCGATGTTTCGATCAGGCTGATCGTTTGTAGTAGTGCAGAGGCTGGGTGACGTCACTGCCGTGGCGGCCTATAGGGTGAGCTGAACGCTTCACACACCAGGAGGTACATTGCGTCAACTATCGACCTGCTCGACGATAATTCGGACGGACTGGCGCCAAACTCCACCTCGAACACCAATAGAAGCCATCCTCATGATGCACGCGTCCAATCAGCCGTCACCGTGGGGTTCCCCCCCCCCCCCAAGCACCGCGCGCGACTGCAGGCGCACCGCAGATTTATTGGCGACGGAGCGCGCATGCTTCACGCGAAAAGTGTAGGCTGTGTGTGGTGCGTGTGTATTTGACACACACACACACACGCGCGCGCGCGCGCACGCACGCACGCACGCACGCACGCACGCACACACACAGATGTGTGTGTTTGTGTGGCAGATTCCGACTGCAAACGTTATCGATATGATCGATTCTGATCATCCATCGGGTCTATTATCCCCGAAGTGATAACAGAACAACAGTGCAAGGCACTGGCTTCCCCTCGGTCCGCTACTTAGCCTGCAGAAACGCGCTACACCTTTGATGAGAATCCCACTGACAGACCGACAAGGTCCCTACGTGGAGCGGAGACCACCGCAATAACAAGCCGGTTCAGACCTGAACCACAGGGTGAAATGTAGAAGCAGAACACATAGATCAGCAGAGACAACATCCAGGAGATTGTGGACACCTGATGCGGGCTTCGCGCTCCCGGGTTTCCTGGGGTTCTCCGTGGGGAATTTCATCTTGGATCTCTTCTAGTCTCCGTGGAGGAGGGCTTTCTTTAACCGAGAGAGGACAGAGAAAGGCAGGGCATAAAAACACATCCTCCGCGCCCGGTCCGGTGGCTCTGGTCCGGTGTGTGGGTCCTGGTGGGTCCTGGTGGGTCCTGGACTGGAAGCCTGCGTCCAACCGCGATACGATCGACTCCTCTTCACCAGAGCATCCTCAGATACACCCGCCCGCCCGTTCGCTGCAGCATGTGGTAAACACCGAGGAGGAGGTGGAGGAGGAGGGTGGAGGAGGAGGAGGTGGAGCAGGCTGGGGGAGGTGGAGCAGGGTGGAGGAGGGTGGAGTCGATGCTCCGTCGGAGAGACAGTACGCTCACATTGTCACGCACGGGGGGTCTGCAGCCGCTGCTCCGGGGGTCCAGCCTGACGGGGTGTGTGCGCTCCGCTCCGCGGTCCTCATCCCGCCTCTCCTCGTGCGGCGGCGGCCAGGAGGTCTTGGATGCGTTTTGCCAGAGCACGAGCACGATGCAACCGCTGAAGGCGAACTGGTGAGGCAACCACCAGAGCGAGGGGGCGTGCTTCACCACATAGAGGTTGGTGTGAGGGCACGTCGGCTCTTCTGCGCTATGTATGGAACACCACCTGATCACCTGATCACCTGATCACCTGATCACCTATCGACTAAGAGATCACCTATCGATGACCTACCGATCACGTGTTGATCACCTACTGGTCACCTATTATTTACCTACTGATCACATATTGATCATCTATTGTTCACATATTGATCATCAATCGATCACCTACTTATCACATATTGATAATATTTCGATCACCTATGAAAAAATATCCCGTGTCAACAGATTGGCACAACAAATAGGACTGAACATAATCCTGAAGAAAGCAGAGGTGATGACCTTAAACACACTAAATCCCCCACCGTTACCAATAAACAGAATAAATATACCCATAACAGAAGAGTTTTCATATCTAGGAAGCACTGTAAGATATGATGGAGGAACAGGCAATGACATCAAAAGCCGACTCAACAAGGCAAGAAACACATTCAGAATGATGAACAATGTGTGGAAGTCCACGAAGTACAGCATCAACACCAAACTCAAGTTATACAAGAGCTGTGTTCTCTCCCCACCTTATTATTCAGCTCTGAAAGCTGGAGGATGACGGGGAACACCATCTGGCCTAACACCATCTCCAACCAGCAATTACTTGCTCGGACCAACCAAGTAAGTATACAGACCATCATTACAAGAAGGCGGTGGAGATGGATTGGACACATCATGCGAGAGACCAGGATTACATTACAAGAACCGCCCAACACTGGACACCTGAATGCAAGTGAAAGAGAGGACGACCCAAAGAAACCTGGCGTCGAACAGTGGAGAATGAACTGAAAGACATGAAGCAGACCTGCAGTTCTATCCAAAAGCTCGCCCAAAACAGGCAGGAGTGGAGATACTTTGTTGCTGCCTTAAATGCCAGAACGCATAAAGGGCAGTCAGATAAGATCGATCATCTACCGATCACCTATTGATCACCTTCTGATCACCACCTGGTCACTTACTGATCATCTATCGATCCCCACCTGATCACCTACAGATCAGGTCTGAGTCTTTCGCGCCAGTAACCATTAACCCATGACGTCATCTGGAGGAGCAGAGAAAGCTTCTATATGTTTGAGGGTTCAACAGACCATCAAACATGAAGAGATGGATCTTATTGCTATTAATAACGCCCACATGTAATGCATAATGCATTAAACAATGCGTCATATATTGTTTATACATTTTGATCATTCTTAATTTTCTGATTAACAGGCTGACCCGACAAATGTAGGACTGTAGTGGGTGGTTTAATAAAAACGAACAATCAGCCTTTCATACAGTGGTTTAATAAAAACGAACAATCAGCCTTCTACATTTAACGACTGTTTCCCCAGGGAGTCTTTACTTTTGGTAAGTAGAAAGGGTCGTTTATTTTACTATGAATCTTCCTGCACAGCAGCGAACCCAGAGATAAATCACCAACATGTGGCCTTTTTATTTAAAATTGAACCAAATCAAAGTTCAAATTCAGATCAAGAACCGAAATCATTAAGTTGAGAAAACACGCAGACAGCAGCAGTTTATTTCAGCCAGTGAACTGCGCTCTACCCTGGTCAGTTCACCAGCTATGGCGCCCTCTGCTGGCACATTCACGCATATCTTTAGAAATGTCTCCAGATGACAATGGTGCCTGGTGCAGTCACATGTTCTACCACAACCAGAACCATAGTACTGGTACTGGTATAACCAAAGTACTGGGACTGGTATAGTCGCATGGCACAACAAGAATTATTGGCTGTTTCTTCAATCGATCAGAACAAATCCACACTAGAATTGTGAATTTGGATGTATATATTCAGCCAGGTCACAACAGCCTGATGTTTATATGTTATATCTATGCTACTATGCTATCTACGCAACAATGCGAACTCTTTCTGGGGCGCTATTGGGTCGTTCTGTGATGGAATGACGTCACTATGTTTTAAGCAATAGTACCGCCAACCCCCCGGCAGGTGGCACTGTCCCCTCTGAAGTTGTGGTTACTCTGCTTTTCCGACAGGGGGCGGCGTCTCTCCGCACTGAAACCCAACCGCAGCAGGCTGGGTGGACCTCTGCCATCCAATAACGTGCTCGTCTCACAAGGCAATGTTTTAATATTGATCTTTCAGTATAAAATCCAACCGCTAAATATGGATTGTTTTGATGATCCATAAATGATAAGTGGTAGGCTACATTTGTCATCATGTAACTAAATATGGCACTGAATCTGAAAAAGGTCATACATTGTAATCAAATAATGTTTCCTCCACCCCCCCAGTACATGAATATAATATAATATAAAATAATATAATATATAATCATATTAATATACAGGACATGTATAACAGCATGCAGCACTATGGACCTAGGGTTCGTACACAATGTCTAACTAATAAACAAACAGGGTTTGTTCAGGCGAGCATAATGCTATCAGCTTCCACACCCTTAACC